>NC_085137.1:79379959-79679959 GCF_035046485.1 Aedes albopictus | reverse complement strand
AATAAAGGTCTCAAAACTAGTACCTAGTTGGAAGGATGTTAGCCAGCTCGAATACGTATCTTTTAAAATTGTTTTAAATGTTAGATGGAAAAAGACGGCTTTAAGTCTCTCTACGTGGCCAACTGGAATTAAATTCAGAGAATTTGTTTGTTTGAGTAGAACGATTTGGAGTCCAAATGTAATTCTTTAAAATGAATAAGAGTATAGACATGTTTAATGTAATTGTGTAATTTGTTACGATTTTGTGGAAATGGCTTTGATTTTGTTTATACAAGTGTTTAATGGAAATTTGTCTGTAGTTGGGTAACTTGTTGTACTTTGTTTTGATGATCAATGTAAATTTTGATGAAAGTTGTTCTCAAGAATATTCATGTTGTTGCTTGACTGATATGAAAAAAAAATCAATGGTAATATGTTGTATTTAGTGTGCTCTCTGTATCTATATATGAAGTAGATTAAAACATTCAATAGAATAAGATATCTAAGTTAAGCCAAAGTCTGTACAACCTAGTGTTGAAGATGAAATAAATAAATAAATAAATAAATAAATAAATAAAATAAAAACAGTAAAAATTTAAAAAATACAAATTACACAACATTGACGAAAAATTAATGTACGGTTTACATCTTTAAAATCTTGCTTTTGGGGGCCTACTCTAGAAAGTTTGCCCCGGGCCCCCCGAACCCTAAATCCGGCACTGACGTCACGGTAGAATGTGTCTATTGTTATTATTATCTTTATTAGCGATATTTTGAGCCCAAAGCTGATTCAACTTAGAAAGAACCCTTAACTTTGTATTTCTTTATAAGGGTTTCAATTTTAAGCAATTTATGAACATTTCAAGCTTAACTTTACCAAACACCGTTTGTAACATATGTGAACAAAAAAGAGATGTTCACATAAGGTGCTAAAATTCGTTAAGGACTACTTGTATCACTCACCTTCTGCAAAAATACCCGGATTTTTCGCGTTTCTGAAATGCTCAATGTATGAGTTGCTGTGGGAACCCCTTCGATTTTCCCCATTCGAGGATTTAGTTAGATACGGTGCTTGGTAAAGTTAGGCTTGATTTGATTTCGATTGAAAGTATTTGCAGTTTTTTCCTTGTTAAATTGTCGACATAAAAAGTTCGATTCTATATCGAAACTGAATAACTATTTTTATTACGATTCGGGATAGTACCTGTGCTACCATACACCATGTTGAGACTTTCCTTCGCTTCCTTGTACTATGCTACCCCATGAAGTTGAGGGTGCAAGTTAAAGGAACTATTTATATGGGGGGCCACGTGGCATACATAGACGAGCTAAAAATAGCATCGGAGGTAACGAGCGTTTCGTCCTGCCATGTCTACCTGTACCTGTACATGCATCACATTAGGCAATGCATCGTTGCACAATGTACAACCTCGTTTCGTTGCATTTAATGTGGATGACGAAGCTTATGCGGATGACATCTGAGAGTGATGTGTGTTGTAAAGGGTCATTCTATTTAGCAACCAATTTCAATCACATTCTGCAAAAATAATCACAGAAAAATTGTTCTATGAACACAACGTGGAATCACTGGGAAAATTAGTATCATTGAAGAATTACTTTTTACCTTATTATGAAATTCTCAAGAACTTCTAACAACAGCAAGGACATTTTTGGTATATTTCTTCATTGAAGAATGACTTTGAGATCTAAGTCCAGATCATTTTTTAAAAGGTTCCGTAGTTCTTCTTCTTCTTTATGGCTCTACGTTCTCACAGGGATTTGGCCTGCCTCGCTTCAACTTAGTGTTCTTTGAGCACTTCCACAGTTATTAATTGAAGGGCTTCCTTTGCCTAGCAATGCATGAATTTGTATATTGTGATGTAAGTACAATGATACACTATGCCCAGGAAGTCGAGAAATTTTTCCCGACTGGAACGGGAATCGAACCTGTCGTCTCCGGATTGGTGATATATAGTCTCAACCACTTGGCTAACTGGAGACCCAGGTTCCACAGTTCTTTGCAATTATAAATATTTTATATTTTGGGAATGAGTAATAGTAATCAGGCTTGACATTCCTCCTCGAAATCATAAGAGTTTTGCAATATGCTCTAGAGCAGTGTTTTGCTTCTGCCTCGTCGCGAGGGAGCGAACGAACCCCAAACAGAGAGGCAATAAAAACTGAGCGAGGAAGAGGGGAACCAAAAAAAGCCGATGATTATTTCGGATTTTTGAGTGCGATTTTAGCCTCGAGAGTCTTTCTTTGTATGGGAGTGGAACTCCCGAGTGCTTTTTGAGTATGAGTGTTGGACGAACTCCTCGCTGCGCGACAAGCTCGCGCTCGGTGCTGTTGAGGATTTGCGTTGTTATTTCTGAGTTTTATTTTCACTCCTCAGAAAATCGACGAAATCGCGTCCTCATTTTCTCGCGAGTGAGTTTCTGTCAAGCCTGATAGTAATGTATACAACGAGTTGCAAAACGTTGATTTTTACGAAACGAGTCGTACATGTATCATCACGAATAGGTACTTCCCGGAAATGCTTTAAGGATTTCCTCTCGGTATTACTTCCGAGATCATTACAGGGGTCGCTCCAAAATGTTTTCAGATTTTTTTCCCGAGCTTCTTTCACAGATTTCTCCTGGGATTCCCCCGGGGGTTGGTTTCCCGAGCAGAAGGGAATAACAACAGCATAATAAAATGTGTTATTTTGGCAAAATAACTGAGTAATTAAATAAGTTATTTTCATGTTATTAACATAACAAATTATGTTATAAACTTAGCTGTCATAAGCGGCAAAATAACAAAAATCATAACAAAAAAATGTTCCTGGAAGACCAATTTAATAACATGATTTGTTAGTTCGATAACAACATAATAACAATGAATTTGGGAAATATTTCAATAACAAATGTTGTTATTTGAAAGTTATTGATAACAATCCGAATGCAAAATTAGTAATGATTAGTTTGATGTCACATAGTAAAAGTTCGGACAGCGGCACGCGTGTTAATCAAAGGGATACCGCTGTCCGATCACTTTTGCACAATTTTCAACGCCTTGTCACGCCCAGGCCTGTGAACGAAAACATTTTATACTTTGTACACGTAAAATTCTGCATATTAGTAGTTCAGTGTCAAAAATTCAGCTCAATCCATCAAAGCAAACCATAGTTACAGCATCTCAAACATGGCCATTTTGTATGAAAATATGCGTTCGTCCGATCAATTATGCACTACAGTGTACGTAACTAAATACTAAAAAAGGAACATAAAACAGGTCATAATTATCGAAGTGTTTATAAAATAATAAACTGAAATGCTCGTTCAGTCCTAATTAGAGGAACTAATTAGATCATACACACGGTATGCTGTAAACAATGGGTTGTAAACAAAATCTTGAATGATGTAGTTTCAATTTCAAAACTTGTTATTGTTGTGCTATTGCTTATTAAATATTTGTACACTCTCAATAGTATAATAATAAAATTTGTTCCATAACAAAACATATGATTAAAATATCATTTTATGGGTGTATATCAATAGCTTGATCATAACAAAATAAGATTGTCAAACAAAACATGTTATGGAAAACTTATGCCTTGATAAGTTAATAATAACAAAACAAGATATAAAAACAGATTATGTGATTTGATAGTTATTAGTTTGATATTCCCCTCTGCTCGGGTTCTCATGGGGATTCTCTAAATTCATTTATTGATATAATCCTCCCGCGGTTCTAAAAGGGATTTTCCGGGAATTTGCCTTTTCCTTTTCGGATTTCTTGTCGGAACTCCCAGAGTTGCTGGTTTGATTTTTCCCTGGTTTGCTTTAGGGGTTTCTCCTAGGATTCCTCCAGAATCTTTCTACAGATTCCTATCGGATTTCCCTCTGGGATTTATTTTTCGAACCCTCCCGGGATTATTATAGATGTTTCTCCTGGCTTTCCGTCAGGAATTTTTTCTGAGATTTATTAATTGATTCCTCCCGGGGTTTTATCAAGGGTTTTATCAAACATCATGGTATCACATTCCAATTTTGCATACAAACTTTAGAGGCACAAATCTGACGAATGAAGCATCAAACCAAGCCGCACTTGTTTATCCTGGCCTTGCTCACTAGCTGCCTCTTTTTACAAATAGAGCGCAATTGTTTACGAATTTTTTAAATTGGTGCTCTTGAAAACGTGAGTAGGGGTCCAAATCAGCCATTTGTGGCAGTCATATTGTATCCTCTTATGTTTCTCTTTATGGATTTCTTTCGATATTCTTCCTGGAATTCCTTCTAGGATTCTTGTCAGTATTCCTCCAGGGATTCCTCGATTGATTTCTTCCGCGGCCGTATTCGGGATATCTTCTTGTATTTATCCCAGAATTCCTCTCGGGATTCCTTCATTTATTCTTTTCGGGTTTTATTTAGGAAAATCTCTTAGATATCGTTCAGATATTTCTCCTGAAATTCCTTTAGTAGTTTGCCCGAACTCCTGCAGATATTCCTTCCGATACCAAGATTGATTTCTTGAGGTTCTATTAGGGATTTCTTCCGCGATTTTTCCTGGAATTCCTTCCTAGATTCCTGCATTCATTCTTCCTAGGGATCTCTCCTGAGATTTCTCTAAAAATTACTTCTGGAATTGCATTGTTTTTTTTTTCCGGGATTCCTTTGTGGATTTCTCCTGTAATTCTTCCCGGGCTTCCATGCGGGTTTCCTACCGAGATTCTTTTAGGGATTACTTTTGTATTTCCGTTAGAGTTTCCTTCAGGGATAATACAGGATTCTTTCAGGGACATCTTCAGAAGTCTTCCATTGGTTTTACCAGCACGCAGAAAAATAAATTGTGAAAACAATTAAATTCTAGTTCAAATCAACCGATTTTTCAGTTTACTATAGTGACAAACTGATTTCTAGTTTAAACTGAACTGTTCTATTGTTTAATAGTTATTTTCACTTGTCGACATTTTTGACAGTTTGTTGAAACAAACAGAGATTTAGTATTTTCAACATGAAATAATGGATTGATTCAAACGACTGCACTTTTGCCACCAACAAACCCGGAATGTGATTGTGTTGGTGACGGCAGCAACTGCGGCAGCTCGGAAATCTATTTTTAGACCGTCGGTAAGCGAATGGGGAGGAGAACGACTAAAAAAAAGACAAAAAAAGCGAAACCGACCAATTTTTTGTGGATGCTGTCGTGAGTACCTGTGTGTTATCCATTACTTCAGAGAATCCTCCTAGGATTCCTCCAGAATCCTTTCCTATCGGAATTCTCTCTGGGATTTATTTATCGAATCCTCCCGGGATTGTTATAGATGTTTCTCCTGGCTTTCCTTCAAGGATTACTCCCTAGATTTATTAATTGATTCCTCCCGGGGTTTTATTAAGGATTTCTTTCGATATTTTTCCTGGGATTCCTTCTAGGATTCTTGACAGTGTTCCTCCAGGGAATCCTCGATTGATTTCTCCCGCGGCCGTATTCGGGAGGTCATCTTGGATTTATCCCGAAATTCCTCTCGGGATTCCTTCATTGATTCTTTTCGGGTTTTATTTTGGAAATTCTCTTAGATTTCGTTCAGATATTTTTCCTGAAATCCTTTAGTAGTTTGTCCGAACTCCTCCAGATATTCCTTCCGAGATCCATAATGGATGGGGTTCTATTAGAGATGTCTTCCGCGATTTTTCCTGGAATTCTTTCCTAGATTCCTGCATTCATTTTTCCTAGGGATCTCTCCTGAGATTTCTCTAAAAATTACTTCTGGAATTGCATTGTTTTTTTCCCGGGATTCCTTTGTGGATTTCTCCTGTAATTCTTCCCGGGCTTCCATGCGGGTTTCCTGCCGAGATTCCTTTAGGGATTCCTCTTGTTTTTCCGTTACAGTTTCCTTCAGAGATTACACAGGATTCTTTCAGGGATATCTTCAGAAGTCTTCCATTGATTTCACCAGGGATGTCTTCAGGGAGTTTCTATTAGCAGTCCTGCCGGGATTACTGCATTGATTCTTTCTGAAATTCTTTTAGGGATTTCTCTCGAAATTCTTTCAAGGATTTTTTTTTTGAAAACATTCTTCCGGGAGTCATTAAGGGATTTGTTTCCGGGACCCCTTTCGGAATTCCTCCTGTATTCTTTTAAGCTTTTTTTCCGGAATTTCTTTAGAGATAACTTTCTGGATTTATCCTGGCATATCTCCAGGGATTTTTCTCAAGGACAGACTTGTTAGAATCTCAAAATGGCCGCCGCAATGGCCGACTGTGGCACCTTCTCACGATTTTGACGGCGCAAATTCTTCGTAAACAAAACCAGCGCACCTGTTCTTCTTATTCGAAGCTTATTACAAGTGAACAAGAACAGAATAATAAAATGTACTGTTGTTTGAAGTTTGCTTCTTGAGATTTGTGCCTCTGAAGTTCTGATGCACTGTTGAAGCGGGCTTTCAAGACATTTGTCCTTAATATTGTTGCAGCGATTCCTCCCGAGATTCTTTCAAGGAGTATTTCAGGGAATCCTTTCGAGATTTCTCCCTAGCTACCTTTAGAGATTCCTTCCCGTACTCATCCTAGAATTCCTCCATTCATTCCTAACGAGTTTCTTCCAATTATTCCATCAGTGTATCTTTCCAAAATTCGTTCAGGGTTTATTCATTGACCGCTTCTGCGATTCCTCCTGTTTTTTTCATGGATTACTTTAGGGATTAATCTCGGAATTCTTTTAGGGATTTAGCCAGCTCTTTTTCCCTCTCTGGAATTCCTCCCAGGATTTATCTTGGGCTTCATTCTGGGATTCTTCCAGGGATGTCTCCTGGAATTCTTCAAACGATTCCTTCAAGTGATTCCTTCCAATATTTTTCAAGAGACTCCAAAGAGAGAAAATAGATTTCAAACGATGAAGGAGAAAGACAAGCATTGATTAAAAATGAAATGATATTCATGAATTCTTCCTTAAGACGATGCATTTCCTCATATTTTGGCTTAAGATTTTTTATAAAATATCCGAGCAATATTTTCAATACAAGTTTCCATACACATGTAGAGGAACGATCAAGGTATCTCCCGATGTTTTTTCCAGGTGATTTTTTTTTCACTTTTTTGTATAGTTTTTGAACACACTTTCGAAAAAATGGATTTTGCGAAAATGAAAGTTATTTTCCACCAGGAAAAAAGTTCAGAAGATACATTGATCCTTTCCGTGTGTATGAAAAAAGTTTTTGAAAATATTAGACAACGGACTAGCATGCAACGCCCAGTGGCACAGCCGAATACTTTTCCTAACAGCTGCGGTGGGAATCAAACCTGCGCCCCTCGCGACTAAATGCTTGGTGACACTAGCCCCACGCCCACGAAGCCACAAGTAACCAAAGGAATTACAAAGCAAATGTTTTTTTCCTTATTTTCTATTATTTTTAAGCAGTTATCCCTTATTCTTCGGTATGGTATCGAACATTTCTGGAAGTTATTCAAAAAAAAAAAAATCTGTATACCTTCGATTTTTTTTTGTGAAATTCCGGTCAAGACCCTCCATATTCAAAGCGGACATGTTAAGTTCTTTAAATGTTATTCAAATTGTTATTTGTTTTTGTCTGTTTATTGCAGCCTCTCGCCGCCATTTCGAAATTGCCTTCCGAATGTTTGACCTCAACGGTGATGGAGACGTCGACAGTGAGGAGTTCGAGAAGGTTGCCAACCTGATTCGCCAGCAGACGAGCATCGGCAATCGCCACCGAGATCATGCCAATACAGGAAATACTTTTAAGGTAATCCATGATTCTAGTTGTATGCTTCTTTATTGCTCACTAATTCACATGAGTTCTGGGATTTATGTACCTAGTTCGAAAAATTGAGCATATCCATTATTTCAGGGTGTAAATTCGGCGCTTACGACTTACTTTTTCGGGCCCAAAAATGACGAAAAGTTAACCATTGAAAAGTTTTTGGACTTCCAACAGCAGCTTCAGCGGGAAATCCTAACGCTGGAGTTCATGCGTAAGAACCCGGACGAAAACGGTAACATAAGTGAGGCGGACTTCGCCGAACTGATGCTTGCTTACGCTGGCTATCCGCAGAAAAAGAAAATCAAGAAGATCAAGCGCGTCAAGAAAAGGTAGGATGCGTGCTCTAATTGTTGACAATTTTGAAGTTCAGTAGTACGTAGATAGATGTGTTAACGCTCTGCGATTTTTCTCTTGTATATTTTCGTTCTTTTCTTGTTGCGATTTCGCCAATTCAAATCCGTGAAGGTTCCGTGACCATGGTGCTGGTGTGTCAAAGGAAGATTATCTCAATTTCTTCCACTTTTTGAACAACATTAACGACGTCGATACTGCTCTAACGTTCTACCACATAGCCGGTGCGTCCATTGATCAGGCCACCCTCAAACACGTGGCCAGGACGGTAGCAATGGTAGAGTTGACCGATCACGTCATTGACGTTGTGTTTACCATTTTCGACGAGAACAGTAAGTGTGCGGGGTTTCCCTTTTCAGTTAGTAGCCACACCAAGTAATCAAAAGTTCTGCTGGAAGAGTGTTTCATGAGTAAAGCTAAAGACGAAGCCGCACGATATATCATCCAATCAATGCTTGGTACTTGTGCGATCGCCTGGGTTCGTCACTGATTATTTTCCTATCGTTAAGGTATCTGATATTTTATGTATAACGCCCATCGCTATTTATCTGCTATATTGCATCCCATTAGGATGTGGATGATTCTTCAGGTTTGTTTGAGGAACATCTTTAAGTAGCTTCTTATAGATAACCGTGTAGGGAAACTTATGCTATTTTCAACAGTTTTGTTCTATTCGTTATTGGTTGTTTTCTGAAGACTACTAATGATGACGAACCCAATCGTTTGGAAAAGATGAAAAACATGACAAGTTGCCATACAACCACTTCAACACTGTTACATAAAGCTAAAAAGACATCAAATTTGCCTAACATTAGCTTTTTAGGCAGCCAGAAAGTTCCGTTGAAAGTCCGTGAAATACCCTACAAGCGAGAAAAGTAGAACTTTTGATTACTTGAGCGGCATTTAGGTAATTCTTTCACCACACTCATTGTATCATATTCATCAACCTTTAACAGTGGACGGTCAGTTGAGCAACCGGGAATTTGTAGCAGTGATGAAGAATCGGTTACTTCGTGGCCTGGAAAAACCGAAAGATACCGGGTTTGTCAAGTTGATGCACTCGATTCTCAAATGTGCCAAAGATACCAAACCCGTATTGCTGGATTTGTAAGTATGACCAACCGATGCGGTGTAGGGAATGCTTCTGTGTACACGTGCGCAAGGGTGACGGATAGCGTCTCTAATCGTGGCTGGCGGAAGTGTAAGCTGTTAGCACAAAATCTGACATGGAATGCTCGTTCTCGTATTTCAACAATGGAAAAGAAAATCGCAACCTAAGCTTTCGTAAATAAGCTAATGTTATAGACGATCTTTTTGCCTTCTAATAGAAATCTTAAAATTTATTGTATATTGTATGTGTCTACAGACAGTTTTGTTTTGTTGCATTCTTTCCGAATAGTATAACTATCGCTCTCTACAACACTCCTGCCTAATGTTACCAATCACTTTTTATCCTGTAAATTTGTATTAAATGTTTGTTTTCCATATCTGTGGGAATGGTTGCTTATTGATCCGAAAGGCCGTATTGTAACGCACATTTGTATGTTCATTTGGATTGCTTCATTGCCTTCATTTCTCTCATCATAAATTGTAGACTTCTAATAAGTTTCTTTAACGTTACTTTTGTTGATATGACGAACGGAGACAGAATACATTTATAGAACTAAACCAAGTATTCTACACTACTACACAACTTTATGTTATTGTAATAAGGTAAACGCACCATTCGTGATGATACTAGTAGCTTCTTGTAGTATATTAATAAAATAAAAAAGATAATGCTCAAATAAAAAGTTTGAATGCTCTAGTAGGTAGTTCTTCATCTCAATTTGCTAGAAAAAATATGAATACCATCACATATATAAGTTTTAAATAGTAAATCACCTATATTAACTGTAGGTACACTATGCCTATTGGGCATGTTGGTAAAATTCAACTTTGGTTTTTGGCGCTTCCAATCAAGTTCTTATGGGATCAACCAATATAGAAATATGAAGCATGAAAGCTTCGTGCCAAACGGATTCCGCAAATCATGCGCGTACTGCTTTCGCATGGCACAGCTCCAGCCAAATTATCACTATGACAGGCAAAACAAAATTACTTCCGATCGCAGCGAGGCCTACTTCAATTCTTCCTCAGTCTTCTTACACTCCAATTTTTTTTCGCTGAAAATCAGCAAAGTTTTGTTGAATTTTGCCGAGCTATAATTTCAGCAAACCGTTCAGTAAAAAAAAAATGCTGAAATTTTCAGCAATTTCAGCTGTCATCGTTTTTTTGTTTATACCTACCTTGATACCTTGTTGGCTACAAAGTAACTTTACTCCAATGCCGAGCGTATAGTAGAGCACCATCTTCGTCGGTCTTGGGCGATGTTCCTCCAGTTTCCCCGAACGTGTAGGGATCGTAGATCTTCTTCAACCGCGTGCAGCCAGCGAGTTCGCGGCCGCCCACGAAGTCGCCTACCTCTACCGGGTTCTCTGCTGAATATTGTTTTCGCTATTCTTTCTTCCGACATTCGCACTACGTGTCCAGCCCACTGAAGTCTGCCGTATTTTATACGTTTCACAATATTCGCATCTTCGTGCACTTGGTACAACTCGTGATTCATGCGTCTGCGCCACACTCCATTTTCTTGTTTCCCACCGAGAATTGTCCGTAGCACTTTGCGCTCAAAAACTCCAAAAGCTTTTCGGTCTACCTCCTTTAACGTCCACGCTTCGTGGCCGTAGAGGGCAACCGGAAGAATCAGCGAATTTTGTTTGCGTTTGCAAGTTACGGGACCTAAGCTGGCTACGCAATCCGTAAAAGGCCCTATTCGCAGCTGCAATACGCCTTTTCACTTCACGGGAAACGTCATTGTCACATGTCACAAGTGTTCCAAGATAAACAAATTCTTCAACAACTTCAAACACTTCCCCATCAATCACTACCTCAGCACTAACACCACTAGGCCTGCTTATGTCTCTACCCGCTATCATGTACTTCGTCTTAGTAGAGTTAATCGTCAAGCCTATCCTCGCTGTCTCTCTCTTCAGAGGAGCATAAGCTTCCTCCACTGCCCTACGATCGATGCCGATGAGATCAATATCGTCCGCAAAACCGAGGAGCATGTGCGACCGTGTGTTGATAGAGCCATTCCTCTGCACGCCTGACCTCCTAATCGCTCCTTCGAGTGCAATGTTGAACAATAAATTTGAAAGAGCATCCCCCTGCTTCAATCCATCCAAGGTCACAAACGACGTAGACACTTCGTCCGCGATCCGAATACTTGATTTTGATCCATCCAGCGTTGCGCGTATCAGCCTAATTAGTTTCGCCGGAAAACCATGTTCTGACATTATCTGCCAAAGCTCATTTCTTTTCACTGAATCGTACGCTGCTTTAAAATCAATGAACAGATGGTGAGTCTGCAAGTTATATTCCCGAAATTTATCTAGGATCATCCGCAGGGTAAACATTTGATCCGTCGTTGATCGGCCCTCACGAAAACCAGCCTGGTATTCGTCGACGAAGGACTCCTCAAGAGGTCGCAGTCTGTTGAACAGGACACGCGACAGTATCTTATACGCCGAATTTAAAAGGGTAATCCCTCTGTAATTGGCACACTCCAGTCTGTGCCCTTGATTGGGCATATGAGGCCATCCAACCAACCAACTGGTGGGCAATTCTTCATCCTCCCAAATCTTTATAATAATCTGATGGATTGATTGATGTAGCTGCTCGCTTCCGTGCTTAAGAAGTTCGACCGGGATCTCGTCCTTCCCAGCAGCCTTGCTGTTTTTCAGCTCCTTAAGGGCCTTTTTAACCTCATCCAGTGTTGGTGGTTCCACTGCTTGACTGTCATCCATTATGTTAATCCTGTTCCTGGGTGCTCCTTCGCTGCTACCATTCAACAAATCTTCCAAGTGCTCCTTCCACCTGGCTGTCACCATTGTTTTGTCTGTCAGCAAATTTCCTTCCCGGTCATTGCACATGGCGGGCACTGGCGCAGTCTTGTGCCGCGCGCCATTGACAGTTGCATAAAATCTCCGCATATCGTTCCTGTCCATACTTTCCTGCGCTTCAGCAATAACACTCTCTTCGTGTTGCCGTTTTTTTCTGCGGTGGATTCGTTTCTTTTCTGCTCTTGCAACCCTGTACCGCTCTCTGTTCTGCCGGGTACCGGCCACTAGCATTCGACTTCTGGCGGCATTCTTTTCGTTCGTCGCTCGTTGGCAGTCCTCGTCAAACCAACCATTACGTTGGCGTCGCTGAGCGGTACCAATCACTCTTGCGCTGTTGTTGTCACTGCTTCGTGGATACTTCCCCACAAGCTGTTGACATCTCCAGATCCGTTGGTCTCTCCTATCCTCTCGTCTAGCTTCTGATGGTACTGTGCAGCAACCCCTTCGGCTGACAAGCGCTGGATATTGAAACGCATCGTCCTGTTGTTTCTTGAACTCGTGACGCTGGATAATCGCGCCCGAATTTTAGCGGCTACAAGATAATGATCCGAGTCGATGTTCGGGCCTCTGTAGGACCTCACATCTATGACGCCCGAGAAATGTCGCCCGTCGACCAGCACGTGGTCTATCTGGGAGCAAGTGTCACCACTCGGGTGTCGGCAGGTGTGTTTTCGGATATTCTTACGTGCGAAGTAGGTACTGCTGATTGCCATCCCTCTAGCAGCAGCGAATGTCACAAGGCGCAGACCATTATCGTTGGCAACAGAATGAAGGCTTTCCGTTCCAATGACAGGCCGAAAGAAACTTTCTCTGCCGATCTGCGCATTTGCATCTCCGATGACTATTTTGACATCTTGTTTTGGGCACTCTCCGTAGGCCTTATCAAGGCTCTCATAGAACTCATCCTTCATGTCATCGGGTTTGTCGTTCGTTGGCGCATAGATGCTGATCAGGCTGTAGTTGAAGAACTTGCCCTTCATCCTCAACACACAGATTCGGTCGCTTATCGGCTTCCACCGAATAACTCGCTTCATCTGCTTCCCGATCACTATAAAGCCAACTCCGCGTTCTGCCTTATCGCCGCCGCTGTAGTAGATGTGGTACTTGAATGAAGTGTTGGTGATGGGATCCACCGCTCGGAATTCGCGTTCTCCAATTTTGGGCCAGCGTATCTCCTGGATAGCGGCCACATTAACGCCGACATTCCGCAGTTCACGAGCCAGGAGCCCAACACGTGCGGGTTCATTCAAAGTTCTCACGTTCCAAGATCCGACTTCCAATCGTTGTCCTTTATTCGTTGCCGGGTCTGTTGCCGTTGAATCAATCCGTTTACTCTACTATTGCTTTTCTGGGTGTTTGAAGGTTTTCAGCAGGCTACCTTACCGGGGCCGCGCTGCCTACATTGCGTTGAAGGGGCTGCCTTCTTAGGTATAGCTGACGCAATACAGCATTTCATACTCAGCCACTGGATTCCAGAACAGACGCTGTTTGAGCCGCACCTCCTTGGTGAACAGACGCTCGGATCGTACCTCCTCAATCTAGCTGAAGTCAGAAGGACAATAGTGCCCAGGCTGCACTACCAGCTAAGCACACAACTCTTAGCTGGCGGTCTTTGTCATCGTTTGACCCGTGGAAGCATGAGGTAGGAACTTGTGAGGACCAGAGCTATGTTGGACGCTCTCCTTATCGACTCACCGTTTTGCAGCCCATTTTTTTTTGTTTATATTAACGTATATTTTAACTTAAATGCTAATTCTACACTTTTTCTGCTGTCATCGTTGTTGACAACAGTTTACTGAACGATCAGCAAAATGTACTGAAACTTCAGTGAATTCGACCGTCGCGGATTTCGGCACCGCCTTGCTGAAAGGACTCAGCTAAGAAATCAAAATAAATGGTTTAGATTTCAGAAAAAAAAAACAATTGGTTCGGTAGAGAGAAATTCCGAAAACGATTCGGGTCCACCGCCGCAGGCGGCAGAGTAAGTAGACCGGACGATAAACAGTTCGCCTACACAGCATGTTCGCCTGATATTCACGATTCTTGTTGCAGCGATACGTTCGTCTGGGACAAATTTGGCCTGTGCTGTGGGCCTATGTTACGAGAGAACGGAGCATAGTTAGTGAGTAACATACACATAAAAATCATAAACACAACATAAGAAAATCATTGTCCACAGATTCCTTGAGGAAGGCACAATATAGTGACCGAAACGTCGGATGAAAACTTAACAATCCGTTTTTGAATTTTTCTTCCAAGACTGAAAGCCATAACCTCAAAACATAAGATCAACAGTCGATTCCTCAAGAGTCAAGAAAGTTTATTAGGTATATGCAGGCCCGGATTAAGGATTGTGGGGGCCCGGGGCCCGAGCGGATGTGGAGGCCCCTCAGAGGTACAAATGCGATGAGCCAAAAAGTTTTTCTTTGTTTTTTAACAGTACTCAAGCAAAAGGGTAAAATAAAGTTAATGCTTAACAAGCAAAATGGTTTTTGTGGGGGCCCATAAAATGTGGGGGCCCGGGCCCTGCCCCCCCCCCCGGCCCCCCTTTAGATCCGGCCCTGGGTATATGTAACCAAAATTCAATATTGATCCATGTACGACCAAAACACGCAATAACCGGGCCGGGTTACAAAATCAGGCGGGATATCTTCCACAGAACATGTTCTGCATGCATGGTCACTCAGTCGGATAGCTGGATGTACTCTGAAATAAGTAAAAAACATCCTGGACGAGGAGCTGCATTGGATTCGGTGACCATTTCTCGGACGTCTTTGAATATACGATTTTTTTTCTCTTGGGTTGCATCTGTCGTTTAAAGAAGAAATTGTTGACTCTAAAATTAAGAGCTATCGTTTGTTTTTTCAATACTCACCTAATTATTAAATGCCCAATAGCAAAGCATAGCAAACTGTTGCTCTGTTACACAATCTATTTAGTCTATAAAATGAATTTAATAGTTAATAATTTATTTATAGAATCAGAATCCACAACTCTGCGAAAGAATGCGGCATGAACAACGCCAAAGGTGCTTTTTACTTTGACAAGTGGCCGACGCAGCTGATGATAGAACAGTTTGCTGAAAATTCAGAAAACCGTCTTAGTTTACTGGATTTCAGCTAATAAATCCAAAACACTGATTTTTTCAGTAAAATGCATGTTTGCTGATTGTTGTTCAATAAACCATTTTGCTGAAATCCCAAATCGATTTTTGGTGTGTATGGCCTTGAAATTATTCCAGACAAATTATGACAAATGAAATGTATTTCCAACTTTTGCGATTTCACCTTTAAATTAAGTTTTCCTGCTAAACCTTGCATACGTCCCAAGTAACAATGAATGCTGAACAGTGAGAGTAATAGCTGAATATTAGCTGGTAAAGGTGGCAGTGGCTGAACCTTGTTATGAATTATGGCTTGTTCAACCTCTTTCATCAGCAATACTTATGTCGTTAATACAATAACGTTCGTTGATTCTATAGAGTCGGATCCGGATTCGCCCAAGATCCGACCCAAACATGGCTAGGTTCACTCTGCCGATTTTTTTTTTGGATCTAACCCGAACGGGGTCCTTCTGTCAAAATGGATGTAAACAATTCATCAAAACAAAACCAGAAAACCAAATTTTCAAATATTCAAACAAATTAGAGATAAAGTACTCACTTGGGAGTGTTCTGCATTGATTATTGAATGTGCCAACTAATATTGCTACGAGCGATTAATCTCTAAAAAGAAGAATTTAACAAAAATGTGCAACTGACTTTTCGATTGATTTGCACAATGTTTACATGTTGACTCGATTTGGATTGGATCCGGATCCGTTTTCGTGTAACCGAAAATATGTATACAATAGGACAAATCGGTGAAGTACTAGATTTGTAGTAATGAGTTGAATTTTAGTATGGTGAGAAGGTCAATTCTCCGTTTCTGCAATGAAATGGTGCAAAAAGCGTGGGTATTATGATTCCTTGCCTAATTTGATGCTGTTTGAGCAAAACTTTGGGCAACAGTGTTGTTGTTTTCTTCATTTCTGGCAACATAAACAACATAGTTATTCAAAGTTTTGCTCAACCAGCATAAAATTGGGCAAGGAATCATAATACCCACGCTTTTTGCACCATTTCATTGCAGAAACGGAGAATTGACCTTCTCACCATACTAAAATTCAGCTCATTACTACAAATCTAGTACTACACCGAACGTGCCCCATTGTGTGTGGTGCAGATGCTAAGGTGAATGACTATAAATCAGGACATTCCTAAACATCTTTTCTGTAAATAGAAAGCCGCAACTGGTAAAAAATAAGCTTGTAAAAGTTTTTTTAACTTTTAATCACAATCAATAAATATGATTCATTGCTGATTAAGCGCAAATTAAGCCTTAAGACAGCCGTTCAATGTCCCTCAAATCAGTTGAAGGTTGAATAAAATCACCAAAACCAGATGTTTAGTAGCTGGATGAAGGATTGTACCTTTTGTGTTCAGCTTTTATTCACATGAAAACTGCTTTAACCTTTCTTTTGCATCACGTTGGGAATGCCAATGCAAAGTTAAAATAGATGGAAAAACTATTGGTACACCAACAACTTGTTAGCTGGGGTACTTGCTCACTAGTTTGTGTATTACGACTAACTTTGCACTTCAATAAATAAAAAACAAAGTTTATATAACCGATGTGGTAAGCCAACGGGTATTCAGCAAGACTATGCTGAGGGTAACGGGCTCGATTCCTTGTCGGTCCAGGAACTTTTCGTAATGGAATTTCCCTTAGCTTTCTTGGAAATTGAATATTTCCGTATCTGTGAGAGGAAGTTCTTAGTTAAAAACCGTGGATGTGCTTATAGGACTTCAATTTTTTGAGGTTTGTGCTAACGTGAGAACCTCGACAACACACAAAGAATGCGGCGCGAGACAGGACACAACACTAATAGTTCTTACAAAACAGTTGAAAGGGTTTTAATTTACCTTTTCAGTCGACCGGTTTCGGGCTCGACGTTGCCCATCGACAGGACGATGTCCGACTGTCGGACTGTCGGACAGTCGGACATTGTCCTGTCGATGGGCAACGTCGAGCCCGAAACTGGTCGGCTTAAAAGGTACATTAAAACCCTTTTAATTTTTTTGTGAGAACTATTAGTGCTGTGTCCTGTCTCGCGCCGCGTTCTTAGTGTGGTGCTTATAGAAGACATAAAAAGTCAAAACATATAACAAAACCTGGTATATCCCGGTAAAGGTATCTTCCACTTGACATTCTTTGAATTCCAACTACTATTTATGCCTAGTTATTCCCTTTGACACTAGTGTTATTGAGGACAGATTGTATATTTTCCACTGTAACACTTTGAAGCCTATTCTCTCTAACCCGACGTCTCCCCTAGACAGAAATGTCTTGCTTTTTTCTGGACGTAGGTGTATGACCACATGAAATATGATCATCAGAGAATCTAACATTCATAAAAAAATATAATATCAAATTTATGTGTGTATAACGGGACGGTGTTGAGGCTAGAGTGTTAATTACATGTTCATTATCATCATCATCGTCATCATATTTATCGTGATGTTTGTTTTCGCAATTCGATTGTAAATATGATTTCTTATTATAATTATATTTAATTTCAATTCAATTATTTTAATTTATTACAGCCATCGCCCGAAAAAATACTATGCGTAAATAGTGAAATAGTACTATTAGGTAAAACAAACTTTAGCATTAAAATATTATTACTGATTTTCTTTTGATATTATCTGCTGTCTGTCAATGTCAGTGTACCTAATCTCAAAATGCTTTTCAAACTATGTTTAAAGCAGCGCTTCTTTTATCAATACACATTCGAATGGCTTCATATCTTAGAAATTTTGGTATCATGCATATGCACTGAATAAATATCACATCACCTATTTCTAAACGGTCGTTTTGAATCCTCACTTTACACCGAGGGACCACAATCAGCATAATCGAAATCCCAAACACGCGCATGCGAACCACCACATATCCATTGAATGTTGCCAGTTCACAAGTACAATATACAGTTTATATGCACCACACGTCAAACCCGGCAGCAATAACAACAAAATCTATTTTCGTGTCAGATAATAACAGGAAGTTTGTGAGCCTGGAGGTGAAAATGTTCAATATTCGGTCATTTTAAATTTCTATTCCCTAATTAGGAGCCCCGTGGAACGTGCAACACCTTAGACCGAAATGCTTCCAGAAACGCTTGTGTTCGGAATAGCGTTACTGATCACGGGCGTCATACTTTTCCTGCTGATTTATTTTGTATACTTTTCCAAAATCAATATTTCGAATAATGCCCTGCTCTTCGATGTTTCATTAATGAAAGTGTATAATTTCCTTAGCCTAACGATGTTCTATTTAGGTAATAATCCTTTCCGACCTGGAGTGTGACTATCTCAATGCCCAACAGTGTTGTTCCAAGTTGAATTTCTGGGTCGTACCGAGGCTGTCGGCCCACTGCTTTCTGGCGTTTATCCTACTAATGAATGGGAGCTGGTTTCTGTTCATCGCCAATCTGCCGATGATTGGATGGCAAGTGTATGACCTCGTAAAAGTTCCCTCCGGAAATTTGGGAATTTTCGATCCGGCCGAAATTCACAACCGTGGCATGGTGAAAAAGCACATGCGGGACACAATGATTGGGCTGGGATTTTACATGATAATATTCTTCGTGTATCTGTACTGGTATGATTGGATGACATTGATTGCATTTCCGCTGGAATGATTTAAGCTTTGTTTCTATTTTAGTATGATTATTGCTATGTTGAAAGGTGATCCTATCAAGCGACATGAGGAGGAGGAAATAATTACGGATTTCTAGCCCATGATGAACGAGCTCAGCCCGATGACTCGAAAACGATTTAGACTATAGACGTAAGTGGCTCTTCCTGTTAGTATATCATCGTCTCATATTTATTTAATTTTTTATATTTAAAAAATACTCAAAGCTAAGCTATGTTTATCAATAATTAAAATTAACGGTAGTTCCATACCACCAGTGAGATAATAAAAACACCTAGAAATACACTTGCATCATCAAGAAAAACCAAAGTAAAATAAATGTGTGAGTGATAATGAACAAACAATACCAGTTATATAGTTTTCGAAAATTCATATTTCCGAAATATCCATAGTTTGGCAGACCCTTTGAGTTTGGGATATGCGTTTGAGATTCTTAAAAGTATCAATCCACCTTCAAGTGTGATGTTTCATCGAGCTTTAAAAGTGGCATTTTAAAAAGGCCATATTTTCAATTCGAAAAATTTTGGCAACTACGGACGGAGAAAATCACATATATTTCAGAGATGGAATAACCAACAAGAAAGATTAACATTTTTCCATCAAAGTACAATGAGTTATCATTGTAACTCATTGTACTTTGATGGAAAAATGTTATTGAAATTATTTAATTAACATTAAAATTTCCCTCCTATTTCCGTGCTAGCCTCCTTAAAAATGTGCACAAGGGTGGTAAATTTTATCATCAACCCCTTCGGCGTATTTGTCTCACATTTGGGTCATCTCTGTTGTGTCCTGAGACCCTCAACCAGTCTGGTTAGGATTCCAAAGAAACCTTGCCAAACATTTCTCTTCTTGCGAAATCAAGAGCAATTCAGTGATTTCAGAAGAGGCGAAATTTGAGTGTTTTTTCATCAATAAACACTATCCATCCGCGATGATACCACTGAACATCTCCGGCTGTCTTGACAGCTCAATAAAATAGCTCAAACCTCTACAGATCCCTCGTGTGCATTTTTGAGCATTTTTGAGCAGCACGCGATTCTTGAGGCTATCATCCTTGTACACACATATGATGTCACCATCAGGATGTAAGAAAACGATACCCAGAATTGGAATTTCCTTCCAAATCTTGGAATTCCAAGTAGATTTATCCATGAACGCAAACTTTAAGCTACTGGCGACACTTCCTCATAACATGGTTAACAACATCTGAGCACATCACACATAATGGTTTTGAAGCGTTACAATAACTACAAGATAAATCAAAAATAAGGTATGAAGACGCATCCAAACATTTTAATAATGATTTTCTGGTTAGGTACCAGTTTTGGACGAAGACCGGCATTCTTCCCCATTCTAACTATAGTCATATTGCAGACCTTGAGAAACAGCGCACAGCTTGGGTTTTCTGATTACAAATTTTGAATTCTGGATATATTTTCATACAAAATATGCCCATAATGCAAGAGTTAAAAATGGACCGCTATCTTGGATACTCTGGTGGACTCCGAACATATTTCCCATACCAAATACACTTATTTTACATAGTTTTAGAACTCGATCAAATTTTGACGCGATCAAATTCTTATTTTTCCATTCAACGTTGACCCATCCTGCTATAAATTTACACCTTAGGAATCTGAAATGGTACGATTTGATGAGATCGCTTTAGTTTTTTCTATATTTTGTTCTCATATATGAGAACTTAGACCTATTCGTCACTGTTGTTCATACCTAATGTTTATCAGGCCATTAAACGAAGCCACGATTTAATTTTTCACATGAACGTTGGTTCTGCTACACAACAGCTAGTCTCTAATGTGATCTAAGGGAAGATTCAAAAATTACGTCCATCGTTTTTCGGGATTTCTAGACCCCCCCTCCCCCCTCTGTCACGCAATTTCCCTATACCCAATACACGTACTGTCACACTTTTCTAGACCCCCCCCCCTCCCCCAAATGTTGGACGTAATTTTTGAACGTTCCCTAAGGCTATTTTCTTGCTAACCGTTCATTAGATTATCAAAAAATCTGCGATCTGATGTGTCGTATATATGGGTTTGGTTCATTTTTATATTTGGTAATTTCCGGTGGGATAGTGGGATCTGATTCCATGAGTCATGGACCATAACACTACCGGTTGTCCCAATTATGGTCTGAGATTATTTTGTTGCTATTTATTCACCTTTACCTAATCACCGCGATTTGATATATCGCATGAATGGATTTGCTTCACTTTTACTTCTAACCACTTTTCGAAGCCACAGCTAAACCCGCAACACTACCGGGGATCTAATGTGGTCCGACCCTATTTTTCTATCAGGTTGTCGATAAGTCGTGATCAGTCTTGTTAGAGATCACAGTCATTTAAACCTTTTCGTCGATATTCGGCCTCCTTTGTCTCCGACATTCGCAACACAAGCAATCAAACTACTGTTCGAAACAAAAATGTCAAACGAATGCACTTCCCCACGATAGCGGCTTCGGGAGACGGTTCGGCTTTTGTTATTCCTGTCTTCTTCCATAATAAGAGCTATGTTGCCCATCTGTGTGTCGTATTCAATGCAACATGCAATAATAAACTAATATTAACATTCATAATCGGAATTGGTTGAAAATTGATGCGTAAAGCTAGAATTAGGCACATGTCATCGTGTCAGATGACATTGATTTGACCCTTTCTTATGTTTATTGATCTTCGTTATACTGCTCGTGTTATGTGTAGGTAAGAGGTAACGATAGCGCACGAATGTAACAAAGCCGACTGACACCCGACTGCGGCAACGAAATGAAGGTAGTAAAAAGTGTCGAATGTTTACAAGACTGGTCGTGATTTGATGTACCGCATCCATGGGTTTGGTTAAATTTTACATTTTACTACCCGGATCTGATTCCGGGTAACTACCGGCTGAACCAAATATGGTCTAACATTATTGTCTTGTTAACTGCTCATCGGTTAACCAAAAACGCTGCAAATTGAAGGTGTCACATGCAGGGTTTGACAATTTCGACGGGACTCTCGGAACCAATTCCGGAACATTACCAGTTGTCTTTAGTGTGACGTAAGGCTATTTTCTAGCTAACTGTTCATCAGGTTATCGCAAAAGCCACGATTTGATGTGTCACATGCCTGGATTTGGTTTACTTTTACATTTGGCCTCTTCCGGCCACTCAAATCCGATTCCGAAACACTTGCTGGCCGTTCATTAGGTAATCTAAAGAGCCGCTATTTGATGTGACGCATGTACGAATTTGTTTCTCTTTCAGATTTAACCACTTCAGCGGGAACCCCGGAACGGGTTCCGGAACACTACCGGTTCAGATATGGTCTGAGATGATTTTCCTGCTCATTATCCATCAGGTCATCGAAAATGCCGTGGTTTGATGTGCCGCATGCATGGGTTTGGTTCAATTGTATATTTGGCCACTTCCAGCGGGACGCCCAGAACCGGTTCGGGAACACTACCTGTTCAGATATGGTCTGAGACTATTTTCCTGCTTACCGCTCATCAGGTTTTCGAAAACACCGTGGTTTGATGTGTCTCATGCATGGGTTTGGTTCACTTTGATATTTGCCAATTCCGGCGGGACACCCGGAACCGGTTCCGGAACACTGCCGGTTCAGATATGGTCTGAAACTGTTTTCCTGCTTACCGCTCATCCGGTTATCGAAAATGCCGTGGGTTGATGAGTCTAATGCATGGGTTTGGTTCACTTTGATATTTGCCACTTCCGGCGGGACACCCGGAACCGGTTCCGGAACACTACCAGTTCAGATATGGTCTTAGACTATTTTTCTGCTTACCGCTCATCAGGTTATTGAAAATGCCGTGGTTTGATGTGTCGCATGCATAGGTTTGATGCATTTTCATATCTGGTCCCTTCCTGGGGTACCGTTCCGGAACACCTAAATGGCCATATCTCCGAAACGGCTGAACCGATCCGAACCATTTTCAATAGGAAACAATGGGACCAGATTCTGCGTCGAATGAACCGTCGGTCATTGAAATCGGATGAGGTTTACTGCCAAAAATTGATGTGACCTTTTTGTACACATACACACATACACACGCACACACATACATACACACACACATACATACACACAGACATCATCTCAACTCGTCGAGCTGAGTCGATTGGTATATAAGACTTGGCCCTCCGGGGGTTCTATCAAGATTTCATTTTTGGAGTGAACATATAGCCTTTCGGTACACCTTGAGAAAGGCAAAAAAGAGTACGAGGAAAATGTGATTGCTCAGGCGCAAGAGAGTATGGAACAGAATGATATGCGGAGATTTTACGAACGGTCAATGGCGTGCAGAGAAAAACAGCGCCTTCTCCCGTCATGTTCAACGACCGTAATAAAAACTTGCTGACAGACAAGGCCACCATTGGCTGCCAGCTGTGGCTGTGGAACCTCGAACGCTAGACGAGGTCAAGACAGCCTTTAGGGGACTGAAGAACAACAAGGCTGCTGGGAAGGACGAACTCCCGGCCGAGCTTCTCAAGCACGGTAGTGAGCAGCTGTATCAACTCTTACACCGTATTATATTGAAGATATGAGAGGAAGAAGAACTGGCTGCTAGTTGGTTGGGTGGTCTCATTTGCCTTCTTTTCAAGAAAGGGCATCGACTGGAGTGCGCGAATTACAGAGGAATAACACTTCTCAATTCAGCGTACAAAATTTTGTTCGGAGTTCTGTTCCACAGGCTGAGGCCGATTGAGGAGTCCTTCGTCGGCGAATATCAGACAGGATTTCGTGAGGGCCGATCAATGACGGACCAGATGTTCACCCTGCGGCTGATTCTCGATAAATTTCGGGAGTACAACTTGCAGTCCCATCATATGTTTATTGATTTCAAGGCGGTGTACGATTCAGTGAAGAGAAACGAGTTATGGCAGATTATGATCGAACATGGATTTCCGGCGAAGGTGATAAGATTGATTCATGCGACGCTTGACGGATCGAAATAAAGTGTACGGGTTGCGGATGAAATTTCGTCATCGTTCGTAACCTTTGACGGACTGAAGCAGGGCGATGCTCTTTCGAACTTACTGTTTAACATAGCAATGGAAGGAGCGATAAGGAGAGCTGGTGTTCACAGGAGCGGAACCATTGTCACGAAGTCGCATATGCTCCTGGCAGTGGCGTAGCCAGAAATTGTCTCTGGGAGGGGTTTTCAACGGCCAATGATAACTTTTTTGATTTGACACGTACATTTTGTAAACAGTAATGCGCAATTGTATTCGTAGTTTGAAAAAAGCGGCGCAGCCGAAAATTTTTTTCGTCGCAAAACGTTTTATACTGAAAATTTGTTCCACAAATTTGGGGGGGGGGGGGGGTTGGGGGTGGGTGGTGTTTAACCCTACCCCTCCCCCGTGGCTACGCCAGTGGCTTCTGGGCTACGAATTGTATCAGGTATATAAAGAGATGGATATAGTGAAGCGAATACAACACGGCAGGCTGCGGTGGGCTGGACACGTAGCTCGTATGCCGGAGGGACGACAAGCTAAAATTATATTCAGCAGAGAACCAGGAAGGGGTCGTCGGCTTCGTGGAAGGCCGCGCACACGTTGGCTTTTTGCAGTTGAGGAGGACCTAAAGACTCTAAACATTCAGAGCGACTGGAAGCGATTGGCCCAGGACCGAGGCCAGTGGAGGCGGATACTTCATTCGGCGTAGACTCACCGCTACGAGTTGTAGCCCATCAAGTATCAAGTAAGTAATTGTAACTGATGCATAATTGTGCTTTCTATACAAGTCAGATCAGACAGCTTTTACCATCGAAATTATAATTCAGAAAAAAAAACTGGTCATCCAAATTGGAAAGTCTCATATAATTTGAAATAGTTCCTGAGTTTAACTTCGGTTGTAAAACAGGGAAGAAACTGGGAGATAGAAAGTTTATATAAAACTTTGCAATTATTATTTTTTTCACCGAGGTCTTGGTAAACATTTTTTGGAGGTGTCTATTGGGAGACTCTTGGCGCATGCTTCAAACAAATTTTACCGATATTACCAGATGGAATGTTCACCAGAAGTCTTGTTAGAAATTCCTTTTGCGTTACAAGCCTCTTATTTATTTTTTTAGATTTACTGATTCCCAGGAAATTCCTTTGGAAACTCTTGTAGCGTCTTAATAGATTTTTGAAGATCTTGTGCCAAAAAGTTCTTCGATATATTAAGACAAATGTCTGAGAATCCCAGTTCAACATTGCACTGGAACTTCAACTGTAACTCAATCATTAAAAAATCGCCCTTTTCTGTATTATTTTCGAACCCCCCCCTCTCTTTTATGTACCAATTTCCGCCCCTTCTGGTAGATTTTCGCCCTTTTTGGATATGACTTCTTTTGATTATACAACACCACCGGGAGCAAAATCCGTTTTCGATTCCCGCTCCGAGTGATGTAACTTTTCGCAAGAAATGTTTCTTCCTCGTATCCACTGGTGCTCGTAATGTATGTCGTGTCCATTGTCTAGTGTTAAGTTTCGTTCAGTCTGTACATCCTCTGGCTGAAGACGGTGTCCGTGTCTTTTTTTTAACTAATTTAAACCCTATATCAGATTCAAGGATGTTTTCGATCACTTGGCAATCGTTTGACTCATTTGTCCATAACTCAGTTCAGAGGCTCTATATTGGAATGTTGTATTCGGCAAAGTTGTAGATTAGTGTTTTTCCTACAATTATCACCAAGGACGTCATATTCTAACTCTAATATTTATGTCGTAAAAGTGTTAGTACCAGCTACTCATACTAAACGATCTAATTTTTCGATTGTTTAGTATAAGTAGGTGGTACTAGCGCTCTAGTGCCGTATATATAAAAGTTAGAATATGGCGTCCTTGGTGATAATTGTAGGAAAAACACTAATCTACAACTTTGCCGAACATCACATTTCAATCTTAGGTTTCTGAACTGAGTTATGGACAAATGAGTCAAACGATTGCCAGGTGATCGAAAACATCCCTGTCTCTCTTTCCATGCTTATGACGTTTTGTGCATGTTGCCACTATAATATCAAGCATATATTTCTGGAGCTCGATTTGAATCGGTCGTATGTGCTTTTGTCGATATAAAATTCAATCAGGTTATTTTAGTCATTGTAGCAATATGGCAGATATTTGGCAAACTTTTAATGATCGAACAGAAAGCCTGTTTTGTGAGGATTCTGCTGTTTGTATAAACTTTGCTCAATTTCAACGGTTTTTGCTATAATAAGCGAATCCAACTGATCGAATTTTTAATCGACAAAAGCACATACGTTCTAATCAAATCGAGCTCCAGATTTTGTTTAGTTAGGGTTCATTCACAAATATCATAACGCCAAAATTGGCCGTTCCAGACACCCACCCACCCCTTCGTTACACTATTTATATGGGGGAAAATTTTATTTGTTCGGGCTGTAACACCATGAAGGACACCCACCCACCCCCTCCTGCGTTATGACATTTGTGAACAAGCCCTTACTGCTAACACTGTGTATGCCCTACAAACAAGACCGAATAAAGTTTGGAAAATGGCATCTTACTCCACCTTACCCTACTAGTTTGTTGTAATAAATACTTGAATTTAATTTTACAGCCGGTGCTCCTATGGAACGCTACCACCCACTTTACGTTCACCGTCATTTCTCAGCTGTCTTACATCTAATCCAGCTTATTTTGTTGGTGCAGTTAGTGTTTACATAGACTAATCACATACCAAAATTTGAACTTAATTGATTAGAAGACAGCCTGGAAAACGCGGTGGGCGTAAAGTGGGTGGCATCATCTAATAGGAGACCATATTTTAAACCATATTAAGTAACTTTAAAATTATCGACGTAGATTTTCGGCTTGAATTATGTAGGCATCTAATTTAAAACATATCAAACCCTCATACAGCGTCATTCTATTAACTACCACGCGCCTCCATCTATCATCGCTGATCCAAAGGCATCGATGGAGACTCAGCAGAAATTCCATTCAATGTATATTACAATCCAAACCACAGTAATTCTACCGTACTAAAGCCCACTGTTGCTCCACATGGACCAAGAGGCATCCTCTCTTTCTCTCTCGTGGTGCGTGCACGTTATCTGCTCTCGACTGGGGAGTTGTTTATTCTGACGGAAGAAATGTCGGTTCGGTGGACAGATCCCCTTCCGAAAGGGGAGCATTTGACGGTAACTCTCGTGCTCTGGGGGGCAGCTCACTCTCGCAATCTCGCACCGAGCCGAGCCATGTGCATCTCTGGACGCGTATTGGTGTGGCTCCATCACCATCATCATCATCATCGTTGGTCTTGGCCAGCTTGGCCATCGTCGTAGTCGTCGTCGTGGTCTCCTCGTCATAAGCCAACAACAGTCCGAGCAGGAGAGTCGTACGAGTCTTGTCTGCGTTTACTTTGGGTGAAAAAGTCTTGCAAAATGATCACATCTATCAATGAGCCAAAGTACCGTATCGCGTTCGGTGGTGGTTCGCTGCAGCTGTGCTGTTTGTGATGAGTGTTGGGTGGCCTAGAGATTTGCTGCCAAAGAAAGAAAGGGTCAAACTATTTACGACAGTGCGCTGGATTGGATGCTGAAAGTTGCATATAGTGTGAATCTGCTGAAGGCCGTTCGCTTGCCGTTGAAAACGTTCTCGTGACTATGGCTGATTCTGAACTTTGTTGGGGCTTATAGGAAGAAGACTGTGTTTTTTTTTTGCGGATTAGGCATTCGGTACCCGCCTAGAAGACCAGCCTTTTCCTTAGACATATCTAGGCCAACAGTTCGCTCTCACGGGTCGGTCGGTGTTCCGTCGTATCGCTTGTTCGCTCATACGGGAACACAGCCTCGAAAAATTCCAGTGGTACAGGGGCTCGTGTCATTCGGTGGGTAGGGTAAGAACTCAACAGTCACTCGGTTGTAGTTTATTCTCATTTGATATTAAGTCGAACACTCCTTAGTTAATTATCAAAATTATGTAATACTTCCTTTAATCGTTTGTTCTTTCGTCTAAATCTCTTCCAATGTAAATCCCACAGAATTCCATTCTCCTACAAATCGACTGGATTGTTGGGTTTGCACCTCTGAAGACCTCTTACCCTACCACTAAAACTCACAATAAATTCAGTTTTCTGATGACGGCGGTGTGTGTTGTTGAAACCGGAGAGCGAGAGAATATGCCAGGAGAGGCAACAACCTCGATAATTCGCTAATATTTCGATTATACCCTGCAAGTTAATTGAGGTAGTGATATCGCGGGATTGACATCCGTTTCTTTCTTCTGCAGAGCGCATCGGAACGCACTTTCTTATGATTCCGCGTCATATTGGCTGAGATTTCGACTGTAAGGTCGCAGTTGATGGGCGCACACGACCGTGCGGCGACAGCCTTGAGTTCCAGTCCGTGAAGTGAACCCGCGTGTGCGCGCATTCGCCAGTGTGAGTGTATGTAAATATAGAGGAAACCCAGGCTTATGAGGTTTGAAAACAAGAAGAGTGTGAAATATAGAAGCATGAATCAGGTGTTTACAATCGTACACCATTCCGGATATTCAACATTCAACAGTTGCTAGTGTTTTTTCGCGAGTTACGATAGAAGTGTCGTTGTCTATCTGGTATCTTAGTTAAAAGTGGAATGTAACTAAATAGTAGCAGAATACAAATCCTTAACCCCCATTTGGACGCACGATTATTACCAGTGTGCTAGTGCGATGTGCTCGAAGCTCTGGAATCACTTGACTCGAAAGTAAACATTAAACACATTACGCCAAGCAAGATCTCGCTAGTAGTGCTGTTAGAACACGAAGCTAAGGAGAGCGAGAGGATAAGCAACATCAAAACAGGTAAGAAGTGTCGCAAGCAAGAAGATTGAAAAATCTTACGAATCATCAACAAGCTGCTCAAACTTACTCACGTGCTATTTGACGGTGGTCAGTGTAAGATGAAGTTGTTTCTATATTTATTATTATTTTTTCCATACAGGCTCGTTTAAAAATGAGGACGCATTCAAGAATCAATAGGAAATATATTCCGTTCCATTTGTATTTTTTAATATTTTGTTATGTTAGAGAATTGTTATTGTTGATACACCGATTCTAGCCAGTCGCCTATTTTGATCACTGAGAGCTATACGGCATTTATTTTCTGTTCAGTAAATTTTATTCAACTGTAAAAAACGAAAGATGTAAAATTAAGACGACTAGAACGTCTTAAGAGCATTTTAAGGAGTTTTGTATTCATTGAAAATCGAAGGTATAAATTTCAAGTGGGTATGTAAACCTTTAAACACTGTTATGAATCACCATCCAACAGGTTTAATGTTGTAATTCTTTTTTGTTTTGCAAAATTTGTAAACATCTCAAAATGTTCATTTTTAATGAGTACAATCAACGTGAATTTTGAAAATTCTTAACTGAGAGGTAAAAATAACATTCATTTTGATGAATAAATTTTCTCACTTATTTATTAATTTTGCTGTCACTGATAATTTTCACTGAGAAAAGACTGCAACTCCCGATTATCCTCTCCTCTCTCTCTCTCTCCTCTTCTTGGCGTAACGTCCTCACTGGGACAAAGCCTGCTTCTCAGCATGAGCACTTCCGCAGTTATTAACTGAGAGCTTCCTCTGCCAATGACCATTTTGCATGTGTATATCGTGTGGCAGGCACGAAGATACTCTATGCCCAAGGAAGTCAAGGAAATTTCCTTTACGAAAAGATCCTGGACCGACCGGGAATCGAACCCGTCACCCTCAGCATGGTCATGCTGAATACCCGTGCGTTTACCGCAGTGATACTCAGCCCTACCGCCTTCGCGGGCCAAAATTGATTTTAAGAAAGAGACTGCGGGCCGCTAGTCATTCAAGAATTTGTTATAAGCAATTTACAGGAACACAAATTTTTTTGAGATTTTTTTTTTGCGATTAGGTAGATTATGAGAAATTTCTTAAGGAATCTGTGCATAATTTAGAGGTGCAGTTTTAGGGGGTTTTAGAAGAATTTCTAAAAATGCTTACAATTTTGTTATGAAGATTTTTGATAAAAAAATTTGCGAAATTTATTAGAAAGCCAATGAAGATGTACCCTGAAAACCTGTAGACATAATCTTTGAGAAATATTTGTGGCCGATTCATGGAAGATAATTTTGCAAAGATTGATAGAGCAATTTCCAATTGAAGTCCTGGAAGAACGTCCGATAAAGATGCATCATTGACTTTTTTTTAATAATTTTTGGAGAAAATTTCAAATGTTCAGAATCCGTTTCAAAAGTATATTGGATACTAGAAAAAATGACGACAGAAGCGATGATTTTTTTTATCGAATAGAGTATTCTTGGCGAATTTTGCCAGAATCTTATGTTTAATACAGAGTTCCTGTAAATTTAGTCTCAAATTTTTGGAGAAAAGTGAAATATTCTCAGCAAAACTGAGTAGAGAAATACAGCCGATTCAAATGGGAGTGATATGATCAATATTTTAAAATTATCTAAACTTTTGGACTAATTACATTTTTTAACATATTCAGAACAAAATTCATTACATATTTCAATATCATTCATATCAAGATTTGGTACAAATTGAAATATATCACGGATTATTGAAGGTTCGCAAAACTTTTAAATATCCTTTCAAAATTCTGATGATCAGATAAAATTTCTCGGTACATAAAGTAAGCTTAACTCGGTATTTTGAGAAAAGTCATTGGCTGACGAACTTTGGAGGCCTTATTCAGTTAGAGTTGACTATACTATACTAGTGTTATAGTTTATTCATACTTCTGCTGAAAAATCTCCACGAATACAGTAGTTGAGTAGTTGATAGTCATTCTTAGGGACAATGGAAATTTGCGATTTCGCGGAAGCCGCGAAATCCGCGAAATTGGGCCTTGACCGCGAAATTTGAAGCATCCCGCGAAATGCTGCGAAATCTGACTGATATGAGAAAACACCTACAAATTTACATTAATTTTAAACTTTAAAGCAAAAAATGGCTGTTAACTTTTGGCAGTGTTGAGAAATTTAAGATTCATTATCTGTATGATATTTTTTTTCTCATCTAATTTTATTAAATTTGTAACTTTTACGAAGAATTTATGATTGCGTTTTACAAAATTCAAATGAATTCTTTATTTGGTCTTCAAAATTGAAGTTTTTCTCAACAAAACGGTCAAAAATATAAGTCCGCGAAATTCACAATAGTAGCCCGCGAAATTTGAGAAATTTTGCCGCGAATTTCCATTGTCCCTAGTCATTCTCGTTAAAATTTTAAGATTAGGCGAGCCACATTTTAATTTATTCCAAAGTCAGTTCGCGGGCCGCACAAAACCTACTCGAGGGCCGCATGCGGCCCGTGGGCTGCAGTTTGGTGATCACTGATTTACCGCAACATTTAGTCATTTGAACTCTAGCTTTATTTGAAAATCACTAAAATTTTAAAACAAAATATCTCAGAAACGGGTTTTCCGATAGTTATGCTGTTTTCAGCAATATTTAAGGTAACTTGTCGGACTTGTCTGGAAAATTACCCTATTACAAAAAAGTTGTAAAAATATTTCCTGTAATTTTTTTTTAATAAAATCGATGTATGCGTTTAGCAAAAAAAATGTTGTGCACCTTTTTTGTTGCAAATTATATTAAGTACTTAGAGTAAGGTGGGGCAAAAGTTCGACCCTAGTTGAAAATTCAATTTTTTCCAAGGAACCTAAGCAGACACAAATAAATGAATACCGTGTGGCGATTCTACCATCCATGAGCTAAAATTTTGCTGAATAAAGTTACGCCAAATGTCTTTTCAATTTTGAGTTACAACACTTTTTGTATGTGTGTGTCTAATTCGAACTCTTGCCCCACCACTGGGGCAAAAGTTCGAATCTAGTGTTTGTGGTATTTCGCTAACCGTAGCACACTATTTCGACGCTTTGGTAATCGGAACACCTTCCAATCCAATTAATATTTGATGTTGGAACTGGAATACACTTTAAAGTTCGATCTAGATTTTACCCAAATCAGGGTTAAATTTACTTCACCAAAAATTAGTAGTTTTCCGCAAAATTCAGATAAAACAACTTTTTTTTTCAACTTTGATCGATTTTTCTCACTGATTCCATCATTTTTATTTTTTTTTATTCTTAATCACTTAACCTAATTACAGCTCTATTGTCCACTAGGGCACTACGTGAGCGATTTCAATTGACTACTGCACTCAGGCCCGGATTTAAGGGGGGGCAAAGGGGGCAAGTGCCCCGGGCCTCCCGATTGAGGGGGCCCCCCAATAATATATTTATATTTGGTTCTACGAAACCATATAAAATGCACTTATCCTAGACTAGTTGTAATTGGGTTCCTTAACCCTCGAGCAGTCGCGTCTTTGACTACCTGCAGCGACGCCCCGCATACGCTGTGTACCACATGCGAGCATTTGTAATGGTGCGTGTACTCAGTACACGACGCGACTGCTCCCGGGTTAAGGTATCCAGATTATTTCATAATCTTAATTTGGACTTGAGAACAAATCAAAATCCTAAACTCCATAATTTTTGGTGCACTTGAACTATTTTTAGAAGGGATTTACAGTTTTTGTGTGATTTTTTCTTCAGCATGAGCTACCATTACAAAACCTTTACACTGTTTTGCCAAAATAATTTTGCCCTTTCATCGGAAATTAAAAATGAAATGCCTTTTTTTTTCAGGAATTAGTTAAAATATTTGATTGCAGCAAATTCATCTCTAAAGAGGTATACAGTAATCAACAATTAGATAACAATATGTTTTTTGTAGTGTTTGTATTTGGTTCAATAGAAAAATTAAAAGCGTTTCTAAACAATACAAAAGATAAAGTTTTTCAGAGTAAATTGAACGACATTTGTGGATCAACATGTCATTTCATTAATAGTTTAATAATTCAATCACTTATTTGACAATGATTTGATTATGCATACGTCTGCTGACTATACGATTATATTTTGAAAACAATTGAACCAATTTGTATCATGTTCGTCGAGGACAGATGTTATCATGGGAAAGATATAGTTTATTGCATTGCTAACTGGACTGCGACAAAGTGCGGAATCGCAAATATAAGTGCGATATTGCATCAAATCACCAGCTAATGAATAAGTGCGGTGAAGACACCGGTACGATCTGACGCAAAATCGCACTTTTATTTGAGAATCCGCACTTCATCGTCGCACTTATAACCGAGCAATGCTCAATATGATAATGATTCCAGGAGATGTTCAGGAAATGAGGACCTAGTTTCCAAAAACATCTTGGAGCAGCGGTTTTGCATTTCTATATTTTGTACCTCATTGACGTTTTTGAAAATGTTTTGCCACAGTTCCCTCCTAAAGCCCTTGCCCAAAGATAAACTATTTATAGAACATCGAAAGTACGCAAAATTTGGCCTAAATATTTCAAAGGACAATACTACGTCATAAAGAGCATTTGAAAATAAATGAAATTTGAATGAACAAAACTAATGCGTAACAGTAGCATAGATTCTTCCTAAATCACAAAAAAAATAGTTTAATAAAAAAAAATACGAATTACACAACATTGACAAAACAGTTAATGTATGGTTTATATCTTTAAAATCTTGCTTTTGGGGGCCCACACTATAGGGTTTGCCCCGGGCCCCCCGAAGCCTAAATCCGGCACTGACTGCACTTACATTTTGTGCAGCGCCTAGATGTATATTCTATTCTACTTTATCGAACTGGTTGCCTTTCTGCTGCTTTCACTTTTCTACTCTATACATGGTAGAAGGATGAGCACAAGGATGATGGATGGCCGATGTTCCTTTCCAGTCCGATTGGGGGTCCATTATGAGTAGCAGTTCGCCGATGTCCAGGTATCCGGGTCCGTTTGAGCCACGGGGCTCAGAACAGGGTCAGTGCCAGCCGCTCTCGGGAGAAGAGCAACTGACGAAAAATTGCAAGTGCCGGGGCTGGGAATCAAACCCATGACCATCCGCATATGAAGCGAACGTGTGACCAACTACGCCACGGGCCCCGGCTGCCATCATTTTTAGAGATAATATGTACATTTTGCAGATTTTTATGGTTTTACCTAAAGTTGCCACATGACTCGAACTCTTGCCCCACTATTCGAACTTTTGCCCCACTATGTATAAAATATGATTTCCAAATCTTTTTTGCAAAAAGTTATACATGCTAAAGCATCTTCAAAATATACCTAGTTACGCCCCAAAATAAAATATCGAATTCGATTTCATTACAATTCTATTACATGCGTTGGAAGGACCATCGGATATTACAATTTTTTGATCAAAAACCAACATTTTGTCATAACTTTTCGAAATATTGATCAATTTTCATAATTTTTGGAGTGAAAGACTCTTTTTCAAAAAGGCTTTGAACAACCTTGACTCCCGAAAGATGTAATTTGAATTAAGCTCAAAAACTTCAAAAGAAACTCTTGCCCCACTCGAACTTTTGCCCCACTTTACTCTACATAAAACCGGGTCGGATTTTTTTCAAAAATCCTTTCTTATGAGTGTAATTAATTTTGTACCTTCTAATTCCGCCCTGTTAGGCTTATGCTTTGACAGATACGCGTATTTCGACTACCACTTGTAATCTTCCTCAGTGTCAGTTCTACACTCCTGACTGATTGAGGAAGATCATTCGAAGAGAGTATTCGAACAGGGTTCGAAAAAGTACAAGAGTTTTTTTTTATTGTTAACTTTTTTGTCCATAATTTCTCCATCTTGACCCACAATGCCATGAACTGTAGTAGATGTCCGCTATAACAAAATAAATAATAAATAAATAAATAAAAATAAGTATCAAAAATTCCGATTTTTACGAAAAAGAATAATTATGAATATGGAAATACCGTAATGCTCTGATTACCCAAAACATATAGTGAGAATATGTCTAACAGGAAATATCATTTATATTAGAAAGCCTTCAAGGGGATTTTCAATGATTTAGTGCATCGTAGAGCAGTTGGGATTTTATTAACGGAATTCTCATAAAACTTCCTAGAACTTTTCAGTAGAATTTACAAACTTTTGTGTTAGATTTTTTGGAGAATTTCTTGTTACATAAGAAAACCTACTGAAGTACAATGTTACCATTTTGATAAAAAGTTCAGGTAATTCTGCAAGACGATAAATCTACCTAATATGACTAATTGAATCGAAATATTACTGGTTTTTATAAATTAACGTTCCTGTATAAATTTTCATATTCTGTACACAATCTCCCTCTTGGACTTTTTGAAAGATATTTTTAGCGTACAATGTTAAATCTGCGTTGTTTGGCCCCTATATTACCAAAATGAATAATCCCCATTCTAAGATACAGAATCGTTCCAATATTACGTTACACAGAGTTCACCATTTCTATACCACATCTCGCCTCAACATATCAGGTTTTATATGAAAAGTTTGTGAATTTTGTTTGAAACGTAACACCGCGTTGAACCACATCCTTTTAGAGATGACCATCTTAAGCCTTTCTTTAATCACGGTCGAACGTCAAGTGAGTAAGTTCGTAAACTGAATTACAAGTGGTTTGTTACACTAGATGAATTTCACCCCAAATCGTATTTGGAGTTGGCAGCATCCTCTCAGATTACAATGAATTACAATGGGTGTATAGACCTTGACTAGATAAGCCACTTAGATAAGTACTTAGTTTCTTCAAAATTTATCTAGACTATCTTTTGAAACGGGCTAAACATTTTTTACCGATTTTTTTTTTTAAATGTGTTTAATAAAAAATGACTACTCCTACAAGAATGTGTTGTATGGGTAATTGCCACAAAATAAATCAAGGTTCATGAAAAAACTATTAAAAAAATCCAAATTGAGTCCTGCACTGAAAAAAAAATCGGTCTTAAAAATTCAAAGTCGATTTACAAAAAAAAAAACGCCACCTTCGATTTTGACGAAATTTTGTCTCAAGATAGGTAATTATGTTCCCTACCAACCGTCCGTACACCACAAGATAAGGACTTTTAAGAAAAAAAAATCTAACAAAAACTTTTCCATGTCCAGATGTTCTTTTTTTCAGTGTCTTTTGCACCGCGCACACTTGCACACACACTGAGGAACATTCCATGCCTGATTGGGAGTTAGCAGCTCCCTCTCAGATTACAATGAAATTTTCTGAACAGACCTTGACTAGTTAAGCCACTTTGTAAAGGGCTAACTTTTTTATCGATTTTTTTCAAATGCGTTAAATAAAAAACATTCATACAAAAAAGATTTCTATAGGTGATTGAAGCCAATTTTTAAGCAAAAATATTGAAAAAATCCAAATTAAACCCTAGACAGAAATAAGTCATTTTTAAAATTCAAAGTCGATTCAAAAACAAAAACACCATTTTAGTGAGTCAAACTTTTTCCCTTATAAGTACCCGTCTTGTGATGTATGGATGAAGGAAACATAATTATCTTAAAATTTCATCGATATCAAAAATGTGATTTTAAACCACTTTGAATTATTTTTATTATTTTATCCAGAAAATTCTTGAAGTATCCCTGAAAGGTCAGGATCCATCTCAGAAAGATTTTTAAAGCATGCCATACATTGTGGAACCTATCTTGAAGGATTTTGGAATGACTCGCGAAATATTCTGGTAGCATCCCTGACAGATTAAGGAAGTATTTAAAAAGGAATCGTGAACCATCCCTGAAGAATTTAGAAACATCTCTGAAGGATTTTGGGGCCATCTAAGAAGCATTCTGTACCCTCTTTTGAGTATTTAAGAGACTATGATGAACTCCAGAAAGTTTATTGAAGTTTACCAATTGAGTTTTTAAAGCGTCCTTTACTGGAAGTTAAATAGCCTTCTCAAAAAGTTTCTTGAAGTTTTCTAGAGAAAATATTCTTGGAGTATTCCATAATGATGCTAGATCCATCCCCAAAGAATTCTGGAACCATTCCTGAATGGCTCTGGAAGCACAGGATCTATCTAAAATCACTAATTGTTTATCAACATATCTACTATCTGTATCTTGGTTATCCTTCCATAATGCCACCGAGATTCAGCTAAAAAATCAATTTAAGGGCGAACGGGATGGTCGAGGAAATATCCGCCATTGCTCTGTTGCTACTAAGATGGTAATCTTAGATTCTACTTCATATTATGTAACAAAAACTTATCATTGTGTATGCTCACTTGCAGTGCACATGCTGATTGCTTTTTAGCCTCTTCTGTGCGATAGAAATCGAGATTATCATCTTCAAAATCGCGAGGCAAATTGTAAAAAAAAGAGGGAAGATATGAAAATTAACACGGCGTCCCGTATCATCTTACAATGAAACAGCAATTGCAGCCCAAATATCATCAAATGCTTCAACCATCTCTAAACTGCAATAGAACCCTAGAGAACCCTTTCAAAGTACCACCTGAATTAGCGCTTTCAGTACGCCACTTCAATCATTCCAGTCTTTTACAACAATTTCGTTGGAAGTGCCGCCAAATTTTTATAAACATTTCGTTCATAATTAACTTGAGGAAAAAATCATTTGGAATCTACTAAACAATTTCATCAAATTTTCCTGTGGAATGAAAACCTTCTTCCTGAATCTCACCATAGGATTACGTGGAAGTATTTGCGGCGAAATAAGCCAATGTAAACTGTTATTTTTTCCAAGATAGCATAACGCTCAATTTGAACTGTTTACAGAATATGTTCAGCAATTTCTTGTGGAAGTTTCAAGTAAGGCACAGTATACACAGACTAGAAAACATTGACATGATGCAAAACAGAAATATTTTTTACATACTGTCGAGACTCTTATTATACGGTGCCACCCACTTTACGACCACTGCAATTGCAAAATCGAATGTCTCCCTATCATTGCTCACTCCAACGATCCTTAAGAAGCTGCAGTGAAAATTTAAGAGGATTATATCCCCATCCAGGAGAGTAATAGCTCTTCGAAAATTCCTTGGAGGTGATATACCTGCCTTGGCTCGGCACTAGCTGTTCGTTCAACCTCAACCGCGTTCGGTGCTGTTAGTAATTGTAAGGTAACACAGCGGAATGACTGTCCGTGAACAAAGCAAATTCCGAAATATTTCGTGGGAGAATTTATCATCGTCGTCGTCGTCGTCGTTGTCAGTGGTAGACCGCAGCAGTCAGACGCAACAGACAACGAAAAATGTGGTGCGTCCATGCCGGTCGGTGTGGTGTGTGATTACGGACAAAAAGTTTCTAGCGCTATATTCTTTTCGGTGTGGTTGCTCTCAGAAACTCTGTTTCTCGCTGCCTTCGTTTTCTGACTTGATGGTTTTGCTTTTTGTTTATTTTCATCGCGTTCACTCAGCGGTTCAGTGTTATCGGATGGTGATAACGTACGGCTCATACCACCGTGTCGTTCGTGATAACAGGTGTCAATGCAAAGTTTGACTAATAAGCTATGAATGAAGTGGGAATCATTGCTGGATTATGATATCGACGTACTTTAGTTAGTCGGTTATCTGGGATAATAAGCGTGGTTCGTACCCTCTATAGTTCCGAGCTAATCACGGCGCTTAATGATGTTTGATTCGTTATGCCTGGCAACACACTCGAACTCAACTGAACTGAACCGAGGCAAACTGGTTGTGGATCACTGTTTTATTGAACGTGACAGCATAACGCGACGCGGCGCGATCACGTGCAAAAGACGACAGTAGTGTGTGGCCATGCGCAAAATGATTCATTGAAATTTCTTGGATCATTTCGGCTTTGGTTTACTTTCGAGCGTTTCACTATGTATCAGAAGTTTAAATTTCATGACAAAATCCTCTTAGTAGAGTGTATTGTCTTATAATTGTTACGCTAATGTCGGTCAAAGTGACACTCCCTACACGCAGAAAAATGACGCCTGTTGGAATCTAGAAAACGCATGGTTGATTTTCAAACTGAGAATTTATTTACTCCAAAGTTATCTTTGTTCTTACTTAGTGTTTATAGATTAAAACAATCAATTATCATCATTCCATATAACGTTAGAAACTTCGTTTGTTTCTACAAACTGGGGACCACAAACAGGGCCTGGAAGCACTCACACATCTTTAAAACTCTTACCTCAACTTCGCCACAACGAGGAAGGTGTAGCAAATCCATCGCCGCAACTTCCAAGTGCAGTCTTGGCCGTGGTGGATAACGCGCAGGTACTCAAGACAGCATCCACAAACCGTTGGTCGGTTCCATCCACTTGTCGAGTGTCTAAAAATAGATTTCCGAGCTGCCGCAGGAGCTGCCGTCACCTACACAATCACATTCTGGCTTTGTTAGTTGCAAAAGTGCTGTCGTTTGAAACAATCCATTATTTTATGTTGAAACTACAAAATCTCAGTTTGGACTTACAAACTGTCAAAAAAATCGTCAAATGAAAATATTTGTATTATCAAAGTAAGTTTAGTTTAAACTAGAAATCAGTTTATCTCTATAGCAAACTGAAAAATTGGTTGATTTGAACTGGAATTTAATTGTATTTACAATTTATTTCTCTGCGTGTATTCATACACGAAAGACTGAAAAAGTCAGTAAATATGAAGCCCGGTATCAATATTCGTCTAACCAAGGTCATCTCACAAGGGTCTTGTTATTAAAGGGGTATGGACCTTTTGTGCAGGGGTTCTAATTTAGGGAACTTTCCGTTTTAACACTTTTTTTTACCAATTTCCTGAATTTTCTTTATACAGTTAGATACGTACAGTATCTAGCCGTGTACAAACAATCCTAGTCTCACAGCCTATTGTACAAACCCAGCCAGTTCATCTACCATCACCAATAAACCTGTTATAAAAACTCCAGGCTTTGCCCTGCATCCCATGGTCGCAAAGCACTAGTTAGGTATTGTAGTGAATAGAGTTGGGTTGTGCAGACTTTGAGTAAATTTGAATTACAGTGTACACATGACAGCTAGGGCTGTGACTTTTCGAGGAACACAATAGAAAATGGAACAGCTAAATGTCATTGAGTTGGAAATCATGCTTCAGTTTTGTGACTACTGTTGTGATGAACGGTCGACATCGTGTTCGATCTTCAAGTCGGTCGGGAAATATTAAATAATGTGTGTTCGTTTTTAAGTGGCTATGTATGGGTGTAGTGAATAGAGTTGGGTTGTGCAGACTTTGAGTAAATTTGAATTACAGTGTACACATGACAGCTAGGGCTGTGACTTTTCGAGGAACACAATAGAAAATGGAACAGCTAAATGTCATTGAGTTGGAAATCATGCTTCAGTTTTGTGACTACTGTTGTGATGAACGGTCGACATCGTGTTCGATCTTCAAGTCGGTCGGGAAATATTAAATAATGTGTGTTCGTTTTTAAGTGGCTATGTTTGAATACGACATGGCGCAGCCGGTGGTGAAATTTTCGGTTATATTTCGACGGAGAGCGCGAGAAAGCGGCAAGTGATTCTATTCGTTGGAAGGGGAGATTTCGCTGCAGGAGTTTGGTTACCAGAGAATATCCGTTGGGAGAGTGTGATTTCCCAGCGGATAATGATTCGGCTAGACGGGAGAGAGTGATTTCCCGCAAGATCAGTGGACCGTTGGGGGAGTGGGATTTCCCAGCGGATAGTGATTCGGCCGGACGAAGGGAGAGAGATCCCTGCAGGATTTTTTTGTTTACCAGAGAGTATCCGTTGGGAGAGTGTGATTTCCCAGCGGATGATAATTCGACCAGACGGGAGAGAGTGATTTCCCGCAGGATCAGTGGACCGTTGGGAGAGTGTGATTTCCCAGCGGATGATTCGGCCGGACGGGAGAAAGAATTTCCGTTTTCTGGGAGAGAGAGATTTCCCTGCAAGAGTTGGTTTACCAGAGAGTATCCGTTGGGAGAGTGTGATTTCCCAGCGGATGATGATTCGGCCAGACGGGAGAGAGTGATTTCCCGCAAGATCAGTGGACCGTTGGGGGAGTGTGATTTCCCAGCGGATGATTCGGCCGGACGGGAGAAAGAACTTCCGTTTTCTGGGAGAGAGATTTCCCTACAAGAGTTGGGTTACCAGAGAGTATCTGTTGGGAGAGTGTGATTTCCCAGCGGATGATGATTCGGCCAGACGGGAGAGAGTGATTTCCCGCAAGATCAGTGGACCGTTGGGGGAGTGGGATTTCCCAGCGGATAGTGATTCGGCCGGACGAAGGGAGAGAGATCCCTGCAGGATTTTTTTGTTTACCAGAGAGTATCCGTTGGGAGAGTGTGATTTCCCAGCGGATGATAATTCGACCAGACGGGAGAGAGTGATTTCCCGCAAGATCAGTGGACCGTTGGGGGAGTGTGATTTCCCAGCGGATAGTGATTCGGCCGGACGAAGAGAGAGATCCCTGCAGGATTTTTTTTTGTTTACCAGAGAGTATCCGTTGGGAGAGTGTGAATTCCCAGCGGATGATGATTCGGCCGGACCGGAGAGAGAGCTTCCGTTTTCTGGAAGAGAGATTTCCCTGATGATGATGATGATGATGATGATGATGATGATGATGATGATGATGATGATGATGATGATGATGATGATGATGATGATGATGATGATGATGATGATGATGATGATGATGATGATGATGATGATGATGATGATGATGATGATGATGATGATGATGATGATGATGATGATGATGATGATGATGATGATGATGATGATGATGATGATGATGATGATGATGATGATGATGATGATGATGATGATGATGATGATGATGATGATGATGATGATGATGATGATGATGATGATGATGATGATGATGATGATGATGATGATGATGATGATGATGATGATGATGATGATGATGATGATGATGATGATGATGATGATGATGATGATGATGATGATGATGATGATGATGATGATGATGATGATGATGATGATGATGATGATGATGATGATGATGATGATGATGATGATGATGATGATGATGATGATGATGATGATGATGATGATGATGATGATGATGATGATGATGATGATGATGATGATGATGATGATGATGATGATGATGATGATGATGATGATGATGATGATGATGATGATGATGATGATGATGATGATGATGATGATGATGATGATGATGATGATGATGATGATGATGATGATGATGATGATGATGATGATGATGATGATGATGATGATGATGATGATGATGATGATGATGATGATGATGATGATGATGATGATGATGATGATGATGATGATGATGATGATGATGATGATGATGATGATGATGATGATGATGATGATGATGATGATGATGATGATGATGATGATGATGATGATGATGATGATGATGATGATGATGATGATGATGATGATGATGATGATGATGATGATGATGATGATGATGATGATGATGATGATGATGATGATGATGATGATGATGATGATGATGATGATGATGATGATGATGATGATGATGATGATGATGATGATGATGATGATGATGATGATGATGATGATGATGATGATGATGATGATGATGATGATGATGATGATGATGATGATGATGATGATGATGATGATGATGATGATGATGATGATGATGATGATGATGATGATGATGATGATGATGATGATGATGATGATGATGATGATGATGATGATGATGATGATGATGATGATGATGATGATGATGATGATGATGATGATGATGATGATGATGATGATGATGATGATGATGATGATGATGATGATGATGATGATGATGATGATGATGATGATGATGATGATGATGATGATGATGATGATGATGATGATGATGATGATGATGATGATGATGATGATGATGATGATGATGATGATGATGATGATGATGATGATGATGATGATGATGATGATGATGATGATGATGATGATGATGATGATGATGATGATGATGATGATGATGATGATGATGATGATGATGATGATGATGATGATGATGATGATGATGATGATGATGATGATGATGATGATGATGATGATGATGATGATGATGATGATGATGATGATGATGATGATGATGATGATGATGATGATGATGATGATGATGATGATGATGATGATGATGATGATGATGATGATGATGATGATGATGATGATGATGATGATGATGATGATGATGATGATGATGATGATGATGATGATGATGATGATGATGATGATGATGATGATGATGATGATGATGATGATGATGATGATGATGATGATGATGATGATGATGATGATGATGATGATGATGATGATGATGATGATGATGATGATGATGATGATGATGATGATGATGATGATGATGATGATGATGATGATGATGATGATGATGATGATGATGATGATGATGATGATGATGATGATGATGATGATGATGATGATGATGATGATGATGATGATGATGATGATGATGATGATGATGATGATGATGATGATGATGATGATGATGATGATGATGATGATGATGATGATGATGATGATGATGATGATGATGATGATGATGATGATGATGATGATGATGATGATGATGATGATGATGATGATGATGATGATGATGATGATGATGATGATGATGATGATGATGATGATGATGATGATGATGATGATGATGATGATGATGATGATGATGATGATGATGATGATGATGATGATGATGATGATGATGATGATGATGATGATGATGATGATGATGATGATGATGATGATGATGATGATGATGATGATGATGATGATGATGATGATGATGATGATGATGATGATGATGATGATGATGATGATGATGATGATGATGATGATGATGATGATGATGATGATGATGATGATGATGATGATGATGATGATGATGATGATGATGATGATGATGATGATGATGATGATGATGATGATTATTTGTCTTTTATGTAAAATTTTGCACGACGTTAAGAGTGGAGAAGAAGGCGAATGTAGTGAATAGAGTTGGGTTGTGCAGACTTTGAGTAAATTTGAATTACAGTGTACACATGACAGCTAGGGCTGTGACTTTTCGAGGAACACAATAGAAAATGGAACAGCTAAATGTCATTGAGTTGGAAATCATGCTTCAGTTTTGTGACTACTGTTGTGATGAACGGTCGACATCGTGTTCGATCTTCAAGTCGGTCGGGAAATATTAAATAATGTGTGTTCGTTTTTAAGTGGCTATGTTTGAATACGACAGGTATATCATACCGTGGTTCAGTACGATCACCGACGACGCCGCTACTAACAACGACAGGTGCCACTCGGTGTGGCGTTAATCCAACTCGACTCATCAATTCAATATTGTGGACTCTCCTTCTCGGCTGGCGGCGTAAGGGGGATATGTACTCTGGCCTCCGGTCGCATCATCGCCGGTGCGCCACCGCACCGCCGGCCGATCTGAGAATAGCCGTATGACGGACGAGTAAACGAGTCTAACCGCGCGCGCGAAGATTGGTTTGTTTTTCTGTCGCTGCGTTCGTTTGCCAATGTCAATGCGTTATTATTTTCGCTTGCACTGCACTTTGCTTTTGAAGGTACACCATCTACTAATAGAGCTTGTCTAGTGGACGGACATCCGTCCGTGAGCACGAAAGAGCAGCCGTGTTTGCTGGTTGCTTGATCGCCGCGCCGTTTAGAATGTATGCATTGGTGGCAGATGCTTTCAGCCTGGCAAGGGTTTAACTGGCATCGCCATAAATGTATGTGACGTGTTGCAGGAACGAGATATGCACTGCCGTGAATCGCAAGTCAGTCCCATCTGTAAAAAGTAGGCATTGAGAAAATGGACTCTGCAGTTTTCAAATTCGATTTCTATGTGAAACTTAAAAAAATCGCCATGAATTGAAAACTTCTGCGATTATCATGAAACTTTCACACATTGTTTCAAACCTGAAAACCTAACAGTGAAAAATATAAAACTGGCTAAAATAGTGTTAAGTTTTGTACTGGAAGGTAGACAAGTTCGTAATGGGACTGACTTGCGATTACATTTCATTATGGGACAATCTGACTTGGTGTTGTTTTTTAATTTTACTGAACAAACTATATATTTTTATTCACGCAGCTGAAAGATCATCTCAAGAAAGATCGAAAACGATCATTAACTCATTTTTGTCCAAAATGCAGATGGGACTGACTTGCGATTCACGGCAGTGCACGTGGAGTAACAACTGGAATCAGAAGAACGTTTTTTTATTCGACACTCTTTGGAAATTGTCATGAGACGGATTATTATGAAATTTTTCTATAACGAACAATCATATCGCATTGCACAATGGTCTGAGAGTGGTATTTACGATAACCAGGGGTAATACGCACCCCGGAGCAAAATGCACTCACGCTATTTCATTTTATAAATAAACACAGATCGAAAAAAGAGTGTAAAATTCTATGACATATGATGCACATAATTGGAGAGTGGCATATCACAGATGTTTACATGACATATCATGTAAAATTCAAAAAATGTCATGTAATCTTCCATTATATGTTATGTAATTCAGCATGACTCTGAGTGTTACATGACATATCATACAAATTTACATGATATATCATGTAAATTATCATAACACTAAGTTTACATGGCGTGTTAATCTCATTATTTTTATCTGTGAAGTTTTCTTCAGATACAAGCACACAAGACGGTAAGATTGAGCCAGTCAAGCCCAAGAATAACTACAATAGTTGAAGGAAAAGCGAGGCAATCGACCCGAGCAGAAGAAAATATCAACAGCATAATAAAATATGTTATTTTGGCCTAATAACTGTATAATGCAATCAGTAATTTTTATGTTATTAGCATAGCATATTATGTTATAAACTTGTCTGTCATAAGCGGCAAAATAACAAATATCATAACAAAAAAATGTTCCTAGAAGAATAATTCAATAACTGTATTGTTAGATCAATTACAACTTAATAACAGGAAATTGTGAACTTGTTACTGTTGTGTTATTCTTCATTACGTATTTGTACATTCTCTATAGCAGAATAATAACTAAACATGTTCTACAACAAAATATATTATTGAAATGTTATCTTGTGGTTATATCCCAATAATTTGAATATAACAAAATAAGATTGCCCAACCCCTCCCCTGGATATGCGATCTTGACGCGATGGGAGGGCTTAACCCATTAGCACTTTAGCGCCAGTTCATTCACCACTGCTTGGACTTTGAGCTAGATATATCTAGTTTACGAGTTGAGCGCAAGTGAAGGAATCGCCGTAAGTGCTAATGGGAACCAAAGGAGTATCCGTCGTGCATTTATCACAAGTCAAAAACAAATTATAATTCAGCTTGCATAGACCTAATCTTTGCATTTTTTGAATTTTCTCAAATTTAACAATAATGGTTAAATTTAACGTAACGCAAGAGTGGGTAGAGGTCTCTGCGTTACACTCATCATTCATTACTTGAATTCGTTAGTACACAGGACAGGGGACGCTAGGATAAGTTGACTTACAGCCTTACAGATTAGATTCATTACAATTAGAAAATTATGGACTGATTAGGTAAAGATAAAACTGTTGATTATAGGAGTTTGTATTTGTATTTCTTATTTTTATGGGTTTTGTGAATTTATAAAAGTTGACAAATAATCATTATCATTTTTATTTTTGACATAAATCAGTTGACTGAACTTTTTTGTTTTTATATCTTAGACGGTATTATTTCACTGATCAAAAAAACAGGAATTTAGTTAGGACTTAGGACGGTTGACATTGTAAAGGGTTACGATGGATATAATATTACTTTGGACTGAGATGATCACAGATATGCAGAAGACGACTAGTGAAATTAGAAACACAATTTGATACATTATTGACTATATTTTGACAAATAGGGTTTGACAAATTTCTTTACAATATCGAATGGAAGCTCAAAAAGTATTATCTAACACTAATATGAGAGTTATTTGGAGATGATGCTGGTGCTGTCAATGACTAACATCGGTTATTGACACTATTGGTAATCAGCTTGAAATAATTTTCAGAATGTATTATAAAATAACTGAGGATATTATCTGATTATTGTTTGGGGAAGCTGTCAGAAAAACTAGTTGCCCATATCGGCTAAAAACGCTAGTTCTGGTAGCTGTCTTCGAATAATTTTCAGAAATATCAAATCTTTAAAAATTAGCTACGACACATTTTTTTTCTTTTTGCTCTTTGTATATTTCTTAAGAATAGTACTCTGAAGGCGTTAACATAGACATAGACACCTTTTTTTATCTCTGAATGTTGTCCAGTGACCTCGGAGATTTTCGATGGTTGAAATATTGTTCAATTATCAAATCATCTTTGGAGCTTCCATTCGATCAAAACACTAGTGCGATGGGAAAAGTTAAAAACAGTATTTTTAAAAACTACTACGACCTAATGCTAATTACTACACATTTTGCTCAAGTTGACGACATCGTCTAGTCCATCGTGAGTATTAGTCCTAGTAGGGGGAAAGTTGGGCAAAGGGTCCAGGCTTTGCTATCAGCTGTCCTGCAGCTCCACCTGGTCACTCTTAAAAAAAAAACAAAAAAACAAAATAAGATTGACCAATAAAACATGTTATTAAAAAGATATATTTTAATAAGTTAACAATAACAAATCTATATATATAAAAATGAATTTCTGTCTGTCTGTTGTCTGTCTGTCTGTCTGTCTGTCTGTCTGTCTGTCTGACCGCTATGGATTCGAAAACTACTGGACCGATCGGTGTGAAATTTTGTATGCGGGTGCTGTCGGGGCCGGGGAAGGTTCTTAGCTTGGTGCGGGACCTCTCCGGTCTCTGGAACGGGGGGCTCCCATACAGATGTCTTCGCCGGGACGTCCCTATGGAGCTGCATGTCAAAAAACACAGTAGGCAGGCAGAACGACGTTTGCCGGGACAGCTAGTTAAGATATAAAAACAGGCTATGTGATTCTGTTGTTATAAATTTGCTATTCTCCTCTGCTCGGGGATGATTTGATTATCCATATTTGGAACGATTGTCTAATTGTTAATTGTCTCATGGAATTTATGATATAGCATGCTGATTAGGGGAACAAAGTCCAAAATGCCAAGGTGGGGTAAAATGACCCAACTCATAAACTCATTCTTGAATGTGAAACACCATCTTCGATTTCGATGAAATTTTGTCTCCAGATAGGTAAATACAGGGGATACTCAAAATAACTGGGACAGGTAAAATTTTCACTTCAAAAAACGTTCAACTAGCTGTAACTTTTCGAAAAGGGCATCAAATATTTTAAAATTTTGGAAAAGATCGGACTATTTTACACGAAGTTAGAAAGATTCTAGAAAAGGGTGTAATTATCCGTTATCCAACTTTGAGCTGTTATATCTCCGGATTCAATGAATCGAATGCAATGAAATTTTGATCATTTATGACGATTATAATGAACTTTGAAAAACATTTGACTTAATTTCAAATTATTAATAGGAAAAAAGTTATAGCAATTTCATTTATTCTATGTTTTTTTAGTAAATTTATCTATTTTTCATATGCATCCCATTACTTTTTCAATTAAATGCCGGCCATTTGGTTGCTTTCCTTCGAAATATAAATGTATTCAAGTCAATTAGAGGAAATTTAAATTAACTGTAATTACCATGTGGAATTTTGAAACGATGATGACATTTTGGATAAATTGGTGTTATTTTAGAAAAATAATCTAATCGTTATAATTTTCTTTCGTGTAAAGAATTTTAAGTTTAGTCAAAAGTTTTTAAAAGCTTATTATATTAGTCATAAATGATCAAAATTTCATTGCATTCGGTTTCTTGAATCCGGAGATACAATATCTCAAAGTTGGCCATCGCATAATTATACCTTTTTCTAAAACCTTTCTAACATCGTGTAGAAGAATCCAACCTTTTCCAAAATTTCCAAATTTCCACTGATACACAACTAGTTGATGAACTTACAGTAAAAATTTGAGAATATTTGATGCTCTTTTCGAAAAGTTACAGCTAGTTGAACATTTTTTGAAAAGTGAAAATTTTACCTGTCCCAGTTATTTTGAGTATCCCCTGTATGTTCCCTACAAACCGTCAATACACTACAAGATGGGCACTTTTAACGAAAAAAAGTTTTTCTGATAAAAACTTTTTCATGTCTAAATGATTTTTTTCAGTGTCTTTTGTTATCAAAAACTAAACCAGTGAAGGTCGTAATCATCTCAGAATCCAATGAAATACAATTTGTTAGGAGATTGTGTCTCATTTATTCAAGGAGATTTTGTCTTGGTCATTCAATCAATTCATTTTTTATATTTAAATGAATTCTTAAATGTATTATGTTATGAAATGACGAATTATACCCCAAATTGTATTTGAAGTTTGCAGCACCTTCTCAGATTATAATGAAACTTTCTGGGTGTGTAGACCTTGACTAGATAAGCCACTTTGCATACTTAGTTTCTTCAAAATTTATCTAGACTGTCTTTTGAAAAGGGATTTTTTTTTTCAAATGCATTTAGTAAAAAAATGACTACTACCACAAAAAAGTGTTGTGTGGGTGATGTTCACAAAATAATTCAATATAAAAAAAAATTGAAAGAAAACCAAATTGAGCCCTACAATGAAAAAATCATTTGAAAAAATTCAAAGTCGATTTACAAAAAAAAATATTTTCGTTTTCGATGAAAATTTGTTCCAAGATAAGTAATTATGTTCCCTACCAACTGTTCATCAGTAGGTCGGCTCCAGAGGTACGTTTTCCTCCAACCGTCCATACACGACCAGATGGGCACTTTTAAGTAAAAGCAGTTTTTCTAACAAAACTTGTTCGTGTCCAAATGATTTTTTTAGTGTCTTTTGTTATTAAAAACTTAATCAGTGATGGTTAGAATCTCCCCAAAATCCAATGAAACACATTTTGTTATAGATTTTGTCTCATTTGGAAAGGTTTTCTTTTATTTTATTTGCATAAATACTTTATTAAAAATGTATCCTCGTCGCACCTTTTTATCGACTTGCTTCAAATGCATTCAATGAAAAAATAACAATTCCTAAAAATACATTTTGTATGGGTGATTATCACAAAATATTTCTAAGAAATAGTTTTGAAAACATCCAGATTGTGCCCTACACTGAAAAAAATAATTTAAAAATAATGAAATGTCGATTAAAAAACATATTTTTGATATCGATGAAATTTCGTCTCAAGATAGGTAATTATGTTCCCTACCAACCATCCATACACCACAAGACGGACACTTTCAAGGAAAAAAGTTTGCCACAAAAAATGGTGTTTTTGTTTTTGAATCGACTTTGAATTTTAAAAATGATTTTTTTCAGTCTAGGGTTCAATTTGGATTTTTCCAATATTTTTTCTTAAAACTTGACTTATTTTGTGTTACTAATTACTAATATTTTTTGTAATAGTGGTCATTTTTTTTACTAAATGCATTTGCAAAAAATCGATGAAAAAGTTAGCCCTTTTCAAAAGACAGTCAAGATGAATTTTGATGAAACTAAGCATGCAAAGTGGCTTATCTAGTCAAGGTTTACATATTCAGAAAGTTTCATTGTAATCTGAGAGGGAGCTGCTAACTCCAAATACGATTTAGGACGAAATTCGCCATTTCCTAAGAGAAACCATTTGTAATAAAGTATTTATTTAAATATAAAAATTGAATTGATTGAATGAATAAGACAAAATCTCCTTGAATAAATATGACAAAATCTCTTAACAAATTGTGTTCCATTGGATTTTGAGATGATTACCGTCTACCCCCGTTGGTTTGAACGACACCTCATGCAAACCAACGGGGTTCATTTTTTAATTTGATCTTCTAGCAACCCTGTGGGCATCCAAAATCACACTGATGGTAACCATTTTTGCTGTTTTGTTTTGATTCTGCGCTCCGTTTCATCCCGTTCCAAGAGCAGAATGACGTTTGAACCATTATAAGTTTGAACGATGTGCAGATTAGAGGGGGTCAAATTAAAAAGTGTTCAGATTAGATGAGGTCAAACCGTCGGGGGTAGACGGTATGACCTTCACTGGTTTAGTTTTTGATAACAAAAGACACTGAAAAAAAAATCGTTTGGACATAAAAAAGTTTTGGTTAGAACATTTTTTTTCCTTGAAAGTGCCCATCTTGTGGTGTATGTACGGTTGGCAAGGAACATAATTACCTATCTTGAGACAAAATTCCATCGAAATCGAAGATGGTGTTTTTTGTAAATCGATTATGAATTTTTAAAAACGATTTTTTCAGTGTAGGACTCAATTTGGATTTTTTTAAATATTTTTTTCTTGAAACTTGACGTATTTAGTGACAATCACCCATACAACACTTTCTTGTAGGAGTAGTCATTTTTTATTAAACACATTTGAAAAAAAATCGGTAAAAAAGTTTAGCCCTTTTCAAAAGATAGTCTAGATAATTTCTGAAGAAGCTAACTATGCAAAGTGGCTTATCTAGTCAAGGTTTATACACCCAGAAAGTTTCATTGTAATCTGAGAGGGTGCTGCCAACTCCCAATACGATTTGGGGCGAAATTCGTCATATGTTTCCAAGGTTATTAAGGAACACATGGAGGCGCATGATTGTTTATGCCTACGCTATCCATGTTAGGGGTCATTCAAACATGACGAGAATCGTTTAGGGAGTTCGGGGTATGCGAAGGTTTGACATTCCATGTTTTGAGTATACGAAAGCGTGGAAGAGCCCTTTAAGTACAATTTCCGTTTTACGAACCAACTCTTAAAATCGCTAAATATCGATGAAAATGCATTAGTTTCGTGAATATTTCTGCTAAAGTATCAAGCATATATTGTTTAGTTCCTGTTAACCTTGTGAATGCCTAACAAGTGAGACTATTTATCATTTAAAATGACACAGTGGCTTAATCGCCCCAACAGCGGGGTAGGGAAAAAATCATTGAAAACGATGAAAGTTTGAAAAATGACATCTTACCCCACTGTACCCTGCATAGAATCAACCCATCAACTTCCATCCGCATCCTTCACTGAAATAAATTTTGATGTGGAAACTACCCATTTCATAGTAAAATTAATAACCGTAGTATGATTCTCAACTGATAACAAAATCTGTGAAGTTTACTGAAAACTGATTGAAGTTACAATGCAATACAACTAAAGTACAATTCTCAGCTGTATTATTTAAGATTATTTTTGGTAATGTTAACTGCACTGCTAGTTAAATTGACAGTGTTTTAGTGAAACTAACTGGAAATTGTTGTCGGTTGAGAATCATAGGTATGGTTAGTAATTTTGCTATGGAATCGGTAGTTGCCACAACAAAATTTATTTAAGTGTACACTTTCCATTGATGCCGTAATCAACTAGAAGGAATCCCCTGGTATTTTATTAGAATTCAAAGCGGGAAATGCCATAGGTCGCTTGGTCCAACCTCAAGGCGCGTTTCAGTAACAAATTTTGAAAACGACGTATAATCAATGCTACACCATTGATTATACGTCGTTTTCAAAATTTGTTACTGGTTTTATCTCCAACAATGTCTCAGCACTCAAAACGTAAACTTTTTTAAAATGTTTATTTGATCCGGTAAATTTGATATGACGCGGATCAATAGTTGGTGTCTCTTAGTCAAATTATTAACTATCTTTCAAAGCGAAAGACAACCATAAGATTTTGTTTATTCCTTGTTGGGTATGTAAGTCACTGCGATCAGCTTTTAGATCTATTGTGACAAATGCATTAGTTTTATTTTGCTATGTCAAATTAACGTATTACTATTGGTGTTAGAAAAAAAAATCAAATCTGTTTGCGTGTTCCCAATACGGTGCTAGACACATAAGATTATCTTAACCTTAGCTATCTGATCACGTTTGCCTAGTGGGTTCATATTACACAACTTCCCCTCTTTGGAAAAAAAAGTTTTATGCCTCAACTATTAGTTTCAGCTTGGAACTAACCAATGGACTTGGTAATTTAGTGGCTACCGCTTCTGATCCGTTTGCAGAGGGACCTGGGTTCAATCCCTGGCCCGACCTTTTCCTCCAACTTTGTATCTTTTTGTATTGTGGCCAAAATGTTTGGGATAGGCAATTTTTTTTTCTCTCATTAAAAAGTTCAACATGCTGTAACTTTTCATAGAGTGCATCAAAAATTCTCAAATTTTGACTGTTTGTCAACCTATTATATGTGCATCATTGGTACAAATTTGAGTTCGATTGGTTAATCTTTCGCAAAGCTAGAACCGTTCTCATAAAACACTATTTTTTAGACAACTAATTTTTGAGCTGTCATCAGTGTTGGAAATACTCACTGGCAAAAAGTTATATTTACTTGTTTCTATCTTAGTCCAGAAGCATGCTACCAAAAATGATGTTTGAAGGGCAGATTGTAGTTTAAGGACAGACTTGTTACAATCCCAAAATGGCCGCCACAAGGGCTGACTTTGACACCAACTCACGATATCGAGGGCACAAATCTCTTCGTAAACGTAACCAGCGCACCTGAGCTTTTTATTTTAAGCTTATTACAAGTGAGTAAGAACAGAATAATAAAGTTCACAGTTGTTTGAAGCTTGCTTCTTGAGATTTGTGCTTCTGAAGTTTTGATGCACTGTTGAAGTGGGATTTCAAGACGTGTGTCCGTAATATAAAAGTTTGCAGAATAAAGTAAAGGTCGCAGACGCATACCTTAATCGTGAGAGAACTGTGTGCACAACTTCTTCTTCTTCTTCTTCTTCTTTTTCTTCTTCTTCTATATGACTCTACGTCCCCACTGGGAATTGGCCTGCCTCGCTTCAACTTAGTGTTCTTTGAGCACTTCCACAGTTATTAATTGAAGGGCTTTCTATGCCTGCCATTGCATCAATTTGTGTATTGTGAGGCAAGTATAATGATACACTATGCCCAGGGAGTCGAGAAAATTTTCCCGACTGGAACGGGAATCGAACCCGCCGTCTCCGGATTGGCGATCCATAGCCTTAACCACTAGGCTAACTGGAGACCCTGTGAGCATAAGGTGAGTATACATTACACAAATTTTACTCACCTCGTACTCACAGCACTCTAACGACTTTGGTATGCGTCTGCAACCTTTACTTTATTCGGCAAACTTTTCGATTAAACTACTACCTAGAAGCCCTTCAAACATCATTTTTTGATAGCATGCTTCTGGACTGAGATAGGAGCAAGTGAGTATAATTCTTGCAAGTGAGTATTCTCAACACTGGCTGTCGTATCTCGGAGACCAGTGAACCGAATGGAATGATTTTTTTTACTTTTTTCGACGTTTGAAAGTATGTACCTATATTTTAAAGAATTTTCAAGCATTAATATATTGTTGCTCAGGTAACCAATAAGCAGTTAAAATCGCATTTATTTAGCACTATATGCGCCTTTACTGCTGGTCTCATATGCCGTATATGCGCCATAAGTGCTAATTAAATGCAGGTTTTGGCCCAATATACGGCTGATTAAATGCTTATCTTTCCTATTCCCAAAAAATCGAACATAAACAAAAATAGTTTCCCCTGCGCATTCCAGTCACTTCATATTCTTCCCTTTCTATATTTACTCACACTCTCCTGAGCAACTTTTGAGGCTGTTGTTTACTTTTGCAGTTGTTTTTTGCTGATCCCGCTGAAATTGGGATTCGATCCCACAATCCTCTGGTTGATGTTGAAGGTGAACCGCGCTACTGGATGAGCTAAAAATGATCAGATAATGTGCGTTGATTTTTGATCTATTAATGTCGTGCATTTGAAATGCTACACAACAGCTGTCAGATTTTAAGCAGCATTTAAACTGCTAATATAGAGCAACTGAGCAGTCGAACTGCTATGATACAGCGTAGCAGCAAGCAGATATAACGCAGCTTAATAGCTGAAATACAGCTTATTTAATCGCTTATTGGTTACCTGGGAAGTATTTTAGACGACATCTAATGAATAATTTCGAACCAAATTTCTTTTGAGAAATATGGTTGAGTTCTTGATCAATTTTCTCCATAAAATGAGTATGCAATTTATGGCAGCATTTCTGAGGTCGAGATTGGTTACGGGAATACTCAGTTAACTGTGGAAGAGCTTCTAGAGCACAGCTTCATAAATTTATCAACATTTCGTCAGATATTGCAAACCACACTTTCAAAAAGCATTATCGTTTATTTTCCATCCACAATTTAGTCCTGTGACGTTCAGTGCGCCATCACTCAACAGCATTCCACACATCTTCACGCCCTAGTTAGGTCGGTTTAATATTCTCTTAAAAATGTGTAAAAAATATATATTGCTCCATTATTTCCCGCGGCTGTAAGAGCTTTTCCCATCCAACACCGAGTAGCAGTCAGTACAGTGCGCTCAAACGAGCCGGCAACCCCAAGCCAAACAAATGGCGTTTTTCGTCAAAACATGGAAAAATAAATTGATCAATCTTTCGCAGCGTTCTCGCACGCAGCGATACATCAACTCATCAATCACATTCCCGCCGCGCCGACCGCGTTCTTTTTGGTCCGTGGTTTGGTTGTAAGTCGTGGTCTCAGTGCCGCTGCGCTCTGGTTGGTGAAGATACCTACTGGTAAACTGAATACCGACTCAAAAAGAGGATGCCTTCATCGCCTTTGCTCGGAGTACGATCAACTAGTTGTTGTTCGATGTATGAAGACAGTGAGGAAATATGCAAACATAGCACACGCTGATAGAGAGGTTTCAATCATAGTGTTAAACTATCGAATGAAGTCCATTGCTTTTCGAGTCAAGAGAGAATGTTTTCTGAGTTGGAATCGAAAGATTCTTTGTCGCGAGTGCTCAAAGATTAATCCAAGATTGAGTGCATTTTTCTTGTGTGAGCCAGGTAATAACTGCGACAGGAGAAGTCAAGTTAAACTCTAAAAAATAGGACAGACCGGTGAAGTACTAGATTTGTAGTAATGAGCTGAATTTTTGTATGGTGAGACGGTCGATTCTCCGTTTCTGCAATGATTTTTTACAAAAAGCGTGGGTATTATGATTCCTTGCCTTATTTGATGCTATTTGAGCAAAAATTTGGACAACAGTGTTGTTGTTTTCTCCTTTTCTTGCAACATAAACAACATAGTTATCCAAAGTTTTGCTCAAACAGCATCAAATTAGGCAAGGAATTAGACAAGCTCGTTATTACAAATCTAGTACTACTCCGAACGTGCCCCATTGATTGAAAACATCGTCGGGTGCTCTCCAGACCTTTATTATAAAATGACTCCATAGAACTGGCGCTCACCAATCGTTTTCTACAGTGGTAGACGACATTTTATGCAATAATTTGAAAATTTCCAACAATAATTCTGTGCCATATTCTAAAACCAACTAATCTAGCTTACATTCGAGTATTTACGGAAAGCATTTTCCTTAAATAAATTAATTTATCATCGTTTATCATTATCGGGACAAACTTTTGTAACATTTCTTTGAATTTCACAAATAAATAAACTTTTAAGGCCAATTATCTTGCTAACACGTCATAAACTAAATGCCTTGGGGTATATCCTCGAAATACACTCATGAAATTACAAAAAAATCTATTGAAAACCAATTTTTCATTCACCTCGGCTAAGCGAATGTCTAGGCAAAAAATGACATTTGAAATATTTTTACCCACGGTTTTGTTTCAGTGTATACACTCGATATCTCTTAAACCAGAACACCTACAAAAATGCCGCCTCCAGAAAAGTTGTTGCTTTTGATCTTCTGAATAACTTTCCTGAAGACAGCATCTTTGTAAGTCCTCTGGTTTTGGAGATATCGAGGTGAGTCAGGGTGATGCAATATTGTTGCAATACTTTTTGTGAGTCCGTACTTATGACGGGTAGTGTATGTAAGTGTGATGTAGCACCTTTTTTTTAAAAGCAGTACTAGATATACTATCACTGCCATAAAAAAGTTTTATCATAAAATGTTTTGTATGAGTTTCCTGACACTTTTTTTGAAATATTTTCTGAATTAAAATAAAAAAAAACCCTACGATCCTTTTTATGATAAGCCATGATACTCACGCATAGCTTGTTCTGCAGAATCATGTAACCTAGGAAAGATCCTAATCAAATAACATTTTTTGCAACAGCTGCTTGTTTCCAATCTCGATTTTTCAGCACAAGATATAACGAGGCACGTTATGTCTGAACCAGCAGATTATTAAAATTAAATGTACATCGGGTTTCTTTCCACAGAATATCAGAATTCATGCTATATTATCATATGCAGAAACTTTTAAAATATTTCATCGGGGAAATTTTGATTTTTTCATCTTTTTAGCTGTTTTTCATACAAATTTGCATGAAACTCTCGTTTTCGGCCCAATTCTCTCCCATGCAAAATGTATGGAAAAATTTTCACCGATAGAATATTTTTAAACCTTCTGCAAATGAAAATATAGGTTGAATACTGATGTTCTGCGGAAAAAAAATCCGATGTACATTCAATTTTTATAATCTGCTGGTTCAGGCATAGCGTGCGAGACTTTCTTAGTGCTGAACAATCATCGTTTTACAACTTGTTGAATCAAAACCTATTTGTCCTGGATGGTGTTTTACCCCCAGTTCCCTGTTCCCCTATAACTAACGGATCGTATCAATCTGGCCAACATGGTTGCTATTCAACATGCATTCTAAAGCTAAAAATTCTTTTTGCGTGATGGCAGCAAACCTTATAGGGAAAACTGTATCAAATTTATTTCTTCACACATTGTTTTGTTTTCGTTCTAAGTCTGCACACGAACCTAGGCACCATGTTCTACACCCGTATACCCCGGTAAACAACATCAGCAGCTGATTTATTTGTAAGCATCATCCACAAAGCGGTAAAACGAGTTTTAGTATCATTTCGGCACATAGCACTACTATACGAACAACCGGCCCCACTCAGCAAGTTTTTCCCACGAAAATCACCGAAGCGTGATTTAGTGCGTAACCTGGTAAGCGGGTTAGCGCTAGATAGGTACGTGTCGTGTACATAAAAGGAAGCGACGACAGTGCAGCCTCCAGACGTCGTCGCCGTCTGTCGTCACAGCATTTAGCTCTTGCAAGGTTTTGTTGGGCTCAAATTAAATTAATCAAAGTGTCATATAAGTATGCCTTTTTTTCTATGAAAAATTGCTGCTCGTGTGTTGCACAGCAGCTTTGCTTCTCCCATGCACTCCCCTCGATGACAATGGCGGGCGCCACTGACTGTGGAGAACTTAATTGAAAACTGTGGGCAGCTTTATGATTCGCTTTCACGCTGCAACACCCTCTGCGGTGAACGGGTACGGTTTGATGCGCTTAGGAGGATATATCCAATGTCGAGATTCTCTGCCGTTTCTCATGAAGTGCCCCCCTGTGGGGCTACCGGACATGAACGAACTCTGCGTATGAGAAGTTGTGCTGCAGCTAAGTGCAATGCAATTTAACGGCCTTCTGTCGGAATCTTGTTAACGGATCATAACAGTGCAAGGTTTTCCTACAACCTCGATGGAGCTTCCCTAATCATATTAAGTTGTTCGTTGGAGGATATTCAATTTCAAATCACACCTAGATATTCAATCACATAATTCCATGTTGGATATACTTGACGATACATTAAATAAAGCTAGAGCTGATTTAATTTTATTTAAAATTTACATATGACCACAGTGTCATTAGTAATCAATTAATCATACTTACTCTCACACAATCATTTTATTCGTAAAACAAGCAATTACGTACCAATTACCAATTTTGTTTCTGTGCATTGTAAAGGAGATGAATCGTTCAAAGGCCAAACGCTACAGGCGAGCTCCGTTAATTTGAAGAAATTTCGAAGTAAATCTCATAGTAAACCCTGATGAAGCTGAAGGAATTTATGAAGAGGCTCCTAGAGGAATCGCTGAGCGTACTCGGGAAAGAATTTTCGAAGGAATCAATGAAGCATCCCCTGCAAGAATCGGTTAAAATTTCCCCGGAAGAACTCCTTGAGGTACTCATGGGAGAATTGCGTGAGGATCCTTACAACTTCCTGGAAAAACTCCTGCAAAAATTACTGACGTAATTTCAGGAGAAACCACATAAGGAATCACCTGGAAACAGGAGGAACTCGTGGAGGAATCCCAGTTGGAGCTCCTAGAGAAATCATAAAAAAAACTCATTCAGCGATTCGGATGATTTCATGAGGAACCCCTGATAGAATTACTGAAGAAAACTCCAGCCGAAATCTCTGAAAGAATTCCAGGAGGAATTTCTGAAGCAATTCCGTGAAATATCCCTCAATTATTTTCTGAAGGAATCCCAGAAGGAGTCCCCAAAGAATATTCTGAAAAAAATCACAATGGAGTTTCTGAAGGAATTCCTGGAGAAGCCCTTGAAGGAATTTGAGGCAAAAATCCATGAAATAGTTCCTGAAGATTTTTTTTTTCTGCACTTCCAAGAGAATTCCCGCAAGGAATTCTAGGAAAAATCTGTGAAGAAATGCCTGGAGGAATTCTCGCAAAATTCTTGAAATATTTCCAGCAGAAAACACTGATGGGATTCATGGAATAATTCTTGAAGAAATTAAGAAACCCTTCTAGGAATTCCAGGTAAATCTCATAAACATTTGTAGGAGAAATCTCTGGAGGAATTCCTTGAAAAATCTCTCAAAGAATTCCAGGATAGATCTCAGAAGGCATTACTAGATGAATCCCTAAAGGAGCTGCTGGAGGAATCCCTGATGAAATTCATAGAGGTATCGTTGATAGAATTCTTGAAGAAAACTCTGCAGGAACTTCTAGAAATTCCTAAAGGATACCTTAAAAAAATTCTTGAAATCCTTCTAGGAATTCTAGGTAAATCTCATGAACGAATCTAGGAGAAACCTCTGGAGATAATTTTTGAAAAATCTCTCTCAAAGAATTCCAGAAGAAATTCATGAAGAATTCCTCAAAGAATTCCAGGATAAATCTCAGAAGGAATATCTAGAGGAATCCCTGAAGGAGCTGCTGGAGCAATCCTTGATGAAATTCTTAGAGGTATCGCTGATAGAATTCTTGAAGAAACTACTGAAGGAATTCCTGGTAAATCTCATGAACGTTTTTAGGAGAAATCTCTGGAGATAATTCTTGAAAAATCTCTCAAAGAATTCCAGAAGAAATTCAAGAAGAATTCCTCGAAGAATTCCAGGATAAATCTCTAAAGGAATACCTAGAGGAATCCCTGGAGGAGCTGCTGTAGGAATTCCTGATGATATTCTTAGAGGTATCGCTGATAGAATTCTTGAAAAAAACTCTGAAAGAACTCTTGAAATTCTGTGAAGAAATTCCTAAAGGAAACCTTAAAAAATGCTGGAACAATCCCTGCCGAAATTCTTAGAAGAATTCCTGAAAATAATATCGAAAAATCCAAGATGAACTTCCTGGAGGAATTCAATAATAAAATATGGAAGAAACTCTAAAGGTGCTTCTACAGGAATCCTTGAATAAGCTACAGGAGAAATCTCTAACGAAACATTTAAAGGAATGTCTGAGGGAATTTTTGAACGAATCGCTGAATAAATTCCTAGAGAAATTGCTCTAGATATTCCTCGAGGAACCCCTGTAAAACTTCCTGAATGAATCCCTGATGGAGTTTCGAAAAAGCTGTCTGGAGGAATTTATGAAAGAACTCCAGGAAAAAAGCCTCTAATGGAGCTATGAAAAAAAATCCCTGAAAGAACTCGTGAATGAACCCCTGAAGAAACCCCGGAAGCACTGGCATAATAAATTTTTTTATTAATTTCTGAAAAATCCTGGAGGTTTCTTTAAAAAAAAATCCTGTAGAAATCCCTGGAGGAATCTCTGAAGAAAATTATGGAGAAATCCATCATGGAATTCCAGGAAAAAAATCCACAAACAGCAATTTATTGCTGTAGAAATTTACGAGGAATCCATAGAGAAATCATTGAAGGAGTTTCTGGAGGAATCCGTAAAGGAGTTTATGAAGAAATCCCACAGGGAACTCCAAGAAAAAAAAACACAAAGAGTTCCTTGAGAAATCCCTGGAGAAATTTCTGAAGGAGTTCATGAAGGAGTCCCTGAAGGAGATTCACCAGTATACCATGGAGGAGTTCATGGAGAAACCAATAGGGTAATTCGCCAATTGTTGAACGGTTAGTACTGGCATTTTGGTTTTCGTTTGTTTTTCCGTGCATAATTCCACTTTAGTTGAAAAATATCCAGCGAACGTCTAGATCTACTCATCCATTATACTGCCCATTGAATTTGTATTCCCTTAAATTCCATTTTCTAAGAAAAAATAGAACATTTGTATGGGAAGTCTGTAACCCAAATGTTGAACGCTTCCTTGAGCTAGCTCATCCTAATGTTGGACGGTTCTCGCCAATTGTTGAACGGTTGAAGCTTTGTTCGTAATTGATGACGTATAACCCGACATCAACCTATCATTCACCTGTTTTTATTTTGGCCACCAAACCCAACATAGACCCAACAATTATCCGATGTGAGTCCAACAGTGGTCAAACATTTGATAAAATTTGACCCGACTTTGACCCCAACATCCGATATTTTTTCACTCTGGCGGATTTTTTCCGGGTTTTTCGTGTTTTGTGCCCAGCTAGTCCGAGCTAGTGACGATTCATTTAAATGGCAAGGAATTGCTCATTTAAAACAACTCCAGTGGACTGAAAACGTTTTAAACATGACTAGATGCAAAAATGGCTGAAAAGATTTGATTAGAAGCGAAAACGACAGAAGAAAAGTATGCCTTTGAAAGCCCCTGAAACACTTCTGGAAACCCATGGGACCCACTCAACCCCCAAGAACACTCGTGGAACTACCCTGAAATCCCTTGAAAACCCGTGGGTTGCTCCTGAACCTCCTGGAACGCCTTGAAATACTCCTGGGACTCCCTCAACACTCTGAATTCCTCTTGAACAACTCTGGAACGCCCTTGAAACCCATTGAAAACCACTGGAATCTTTCTGAAGCCCACTGGAACACCCCTAGAACATCCCTGGAACGCCCTTGAAACCCCATGAAATGCACGGTTAGGTAAAGTGAAAAAAAAAATCTAGCAGTCATGCTAACATCGTAGGTTATGCCAGTGTTCAACAATTGGATCATGGATGCATAATGATAGTGTGATAAGAAAAATATTTTTTCAAATTGAAATACAATGAAAATGTGATTTTAAACAATGTTAAACTGTTAAGGACATCCTTCCAGTTCTTGTAACTATGGTGTGCCTTGGATATTTGTGATCGATTTGCCCGCAAAGCTTAGTTCGTAACAACAATTTCTTAAAATAAATCTTAAGAATTGTGCAGTTTTCGTGTCATCAGCGGTACTAAATTTTCAATCAATTGTTTTGACATAAAATATGTATAATTTTGTAACTTAATAAGAACAATATCGTAACCCATATGTATATGCATCTACAACATACGTTTACGTTGGATGAAAATTACTAAAGTAAGATTTATAATAAAATATTCAGAAACTGTTCAACATTTGGGTAGTGTTCAACAATTAGCGAATTACCCTAACGGTGCTCTTGGAGAATTCCCTGAAGGAATTTGAGAAGACGTTCCTAAAGGAATTCCTGAAGAAATCACTCCAGCAATTCCAACAGAAATTCCCCAAACATTTGCAGTAAAATCTCTCAAGCAATTTCTCGAGGAATTCAAGCAGAAAATCTTAGAGGAAGTTGTTCTAATAATTTTCCTGCTTTTAATCATCTGCTGTTCTTCTAGATAAATTTCCTAGTGTTTATTTGCGTCATTTGTCACCAATATATTCCCGTATCACGGAGACTGTAATATGTGAGCTTAGCATATTTGGGCTTATGGTATTCCGACTAGTGTAGCAACCAAAACATCAACGACTTTGAATACCCTTCCAACGTCTAGAATTACGCCAGCTGCGTACAGTGCGTAACTTAGACAACGAAACTAGACAAACGAAAATTGTCATGTACAAATCAGACATTTAAACGAAACATAACTCAAAAAACGAACAATTAGTTACCCTTGAAGATGACAGAAAACTCCAGTGTCGAAACGTCGGGTAAACAATAAACCTCGTTTTTCCATATTGAAGACTGCGCAGCCGTTTAAATCTTGTAGTAAACTTCTCAGTTGATCCGTCAACATGTTTATTAAAATATCTCCCTAAATTAGAAATAAATCTTTCTATCATAAACGTAGTGTTAAACTAGTGTCATCCGGGCTACTGTTACTGTTATAGTAATTGTTGAAGTTGAAGCTACTGATATTTTACCCATGAATCTTTTCTTTTTTTAAATATGAGAACTGAAAACGGCTTTTAAACATGTTTGATTTTTTAACAATTGGCTACTACTTCTACAATACTACATAATCAACTATTAAGCCAGAAACTAGTTTTACATTAAAGAACAGTTTATGTTTAAAAGAAGGAAAAAATCATATTTGAACATCAGCAGTTTCGGGGCAAAAACTTTTTTACGGTGAAATTAGAAAGAATAGTTTTACTGTTAAAAAAAATAGTTTATGCTCCGAAGCTGCTTATGTTCAAATAGTGAAATTTTCCTTCTTTCAAACATAGGCTGTTCTTTTTAGTTTCACTAAGATTAGTTTTTGGCATAAATTGTTGATTTCCTGTTCTATATCTACTGGATTGTGACTCGTAGATCGTTCTACTCATTGGCCATTTGGCAAAATGGCCTTCGGCCAGCAGTCTTTTCATCGTACAAGCTGTCTGTGGACCTATGTACTTATGGCCTGGTTACAACGTAACTTACGACATTGATATGTTTATGGACTAAAATAAATAAAACAACCTTAATAATCACATCTTTACTTACAATTATTTCTAAGAAAATAAAGAAATTTTATAATTCTGGAGATAGGTATATTCTGACAATTGGTACTTTTGAGCAAATAGTATTCTGGCAAAAGGTTTTCTGGCGTATGATTTTCTGGCGAACGGTTTTCTGGCAAATATCGAGCAATCTTCTAAAGAAATTCCTCAAGGAACTCCTGGAGGAATCATTTAAAAACTTTCTGAAGCAATTTTTGAATGAACTTCAGGAGAAACTCCGAACGGAGCTTCAATTTCAATACGATATAAATGACGGTTACAAATACAACCAATTATTAGTTTTAAAATTGTACAAATGTATTTTCTTACAAAAAAAAAATAAACCTTGAATTTTGATTTACAGTGATTTATAGACTGTTTCAGAAATTATGAATACACTTTGTTTATTAAACTAAATGAACTGTTCTAATGATTTTTACCAACTTCATTTAGAGTATAGCATATTGTACTGCATATTTTTATATTTCCTTTCAATTGTCTTGATATTTTAAAGAGCAGTGGAGTTCTCTAACAAATAACTTAATTTTTCAAATTTGCATTTGCACAAAGGTGTTTTTTAATGATTTCAATATTATCACTATATACCAAAAATTATCTGAATTTTTATCACACTCGCTTTCTCAACAAGTTGTCTAAGGAATACCTTGATCAAAATTTGGGAAAAATCGGTAAAGGCATTTCCACAAAATTTTTTCGGAGATCAAGTTTCTTATTTTTAAAGGTTTTCTACGGAACATAAGAACTAACACACAGTTTCTTAGCTTTCCTGAACGCATTTAATCTGAACAAACTTATTTTTTCAGCTCATTCGATCCTTCAGATGGTAAAGCTTGATATACCATAAAAACGAATGTAGTAAGCAGTAATTAAGAATTCGTTTGCTTAACATTTATTGCTACTGGTGTTGTTGAAAAATTGAAACAAAAACTTTTGTATTGGGAAGGTCCGTAATGGTAATTCTTTATCAAAAATTCCAGTAAAAATTACTCTCACCAATCGAGAAATATATTTTGTTATCGATACAGCAATTTTTATTATGTTTGGAAATTAAATATTTTATCATTGAGATTTTTTTCCTTTCTACTATGCTACATTTTTTGACTACTTTGTGCAACTTCAAATTTTAATCATCCAGCTTACAGAGCCCTATTTTTTAACTTTTACCAGAAACATCAACAAATTGGTATTATTTGTTTCGTTAGCATGTTTACTGTAAGAGCCAGAAGAAACTTTTTTGGATATTCTGTTCAAATTTAAATGGCAGTTAATCGTTAGTGTATTTATAATTTCTGAAACAGTCTATATTAACTCCGGAATATGCTCAGATGAAGCAATTTGTCGACAATAGATAACGCCATTACGTAAGCCTTTTAACAGAAAATATAGGAATCCTACAAATGCTCATTTAATTTTCCGAACCGGGCCCGCGTTTGGGAACCAGGATACGAAAAACAAAACGGAACATTACACATACACAAAAAAAACCTAAACATGTAACACATAACATAAATTGTGCCCGGTTATCCAAATGGATAACGAAGTACAATTTCGTCGGTGGTACAATACCAGTGTTACGGGAACAAGGGATCATTGCTGATATCTATAAGCTGCTCACAACTCAGCCATGGTGTGAATCAGCTGTAAGCTGAAATATTTCTTTCAATTAGATTAATTTTACATCATTTTAACATTACTTACAAAAATCGGTTACGGAACATATTTCACGGAAACTTCTTGTTCAAAACATAAGAATGTAGAACCAACCAATCCAAAGAACTTTGGCGAAGACTCCAACCCTCTGGTATGCATATCGGAAACACTAGAGCATCGTATCGAAAGATAACACTTATCTAGATCAGTTTCAGCGGATCCAGATCAAAACCAAAGACGTTAAAATGTAGTAAAAACCAATTCAAAAAACTTTGTCGAAGTCTCCAACCCTCTAGGATGCATACCGAGATCACTAGAGCGTTGTATTGAAAGATAAAACTTATCTAGATCAGTTTCAGCAAAACTAGATCGAAACCAAAGACAAAAAATGTAGCACCAATCAATCTAGACAACTTTACCGAAGACTCTAACCCTCTGGGATGCTTGGCAAGAACATTGGAGCGCTTGTTCGTCGAAAGCCGCAATTGGTCGTAGCTAGGGATGTTCAAGAAAGTTGCGAACATTTTGTAGTACCTCTGCACTATGCCTGATTAGCAGAAATCACGGTTTGCAGTCATTTAAGTTGTCACGACCTTCTTGGTCATAGGGGTAGGCGGGGCGGGGCAATATGGACACCCGGGGCAGAATGGACACCCTCAATATTTTGAAATATGCGAACTTTTTTGAACTTTTAATGAATGGAGAATATAGTCCATTTATCTAAAACGTAGTTTCAGGAAAGAGACATTCAAAATTAAAATTATACTTGATTTTACACGAAAAAGTTGCGTCCTCTTGAGTCAAGTACAAGACACTGAAGATGACCTTACAGTTGAGGTCGAAATACGTATCTGTCAAAGGATGCAAATTCATAGTGGAATTCAAAGGAACAGTACTTAACCCGATTTTCTTTTTATTTACAGATATTCCCCTAACAAGCCCAGGTTAATCATCAACATGCAAGTAGTTTTGCTGTATCTACATGCTTAATATTTATATGTTTTCTTCTTTATTATATCAAAAATCAAGTTTGGAAATATCTTCTGCTGCCGGGGCAAAATGGACACTCACCTTTTTGAACAAACCAACCAAATTCTTCGATTTCAGTATATTTTCGGTTAAATGTTCACTATAGTAGACATAGGGTGAAACAAATTGGTTAAAAAAACGACAGTAGTGGAAAATAGTTGTTCTAGGCACAGCTGTACATGCCGACAAAAACGAAGCTTTATCCAAAACAGCCTGAATTTAAATTAACTGAACAAAAATGAACTACTTCAGCGTATTATTCATCTATAATAGTTGTTTTGTAATGAAATGACTTTATAGGTGTAAATAATGTACGAAATTCGTAAAAGTCTCATGGTGTCCATATTGCCCCATGGGGGTGTCCATTCTGCCCCGTATGCTTGAAGATGGTAATGAAAAACTAACATTTTTTGAAGTGGATAAATCATTTTTCTTCGTGAGCATTCTTATGCAATAGATGCTAAATAGACTTTAAAAGGATACATGTATCAAAAAACTAAGCTTTTTTGACATCCTGCCAGGTAAAGTAGGCAAAAACCTTAGGGTGTCCATATTGCCCCGCCTACCCCTACTTAAATTTTTCATGCAAACAAAAAAATATATCGATTTTTTTCAAAAACGTTCCTTACTCATGCTATTCTGGAGGAAAAATGAGCATCCCTAAAACATTAAGTTTGTAGAAAATAAAAGTAGAATATTGCGACAGTTTTGTAAAGTTTTTCTTTCGTCGCGCAATTTGCGCTCCGGGCAGTTACGCGCAGCTCCACTCCAGTTGCGCGCAGCCAATCAGGAGCAAGAAAGCAGACGACGTCGTTGCGCGCCAAAGCTACACGCAGCACGTTTCCATTGTCTGCGACCAAAACAAACATCGACGCTCGCCCACCGGCTGTTCGTTGTTGTTGATAACTTGCGTGGAAAAGGTAAATTAACTCATTATGGTCGGTCCCTTTCGAGATTGTTTTAATGAAACGGAAATAACATATTTTCTAGAATTATTGGTGATACGATAGGTTGTACCATTATTTGTTGCACTCAGTCTTATACTGATCGCACACGGTCGATACCGGTTGGGTATGTTTTAAGTAATGCAAATATGGAATTGTCCATGATATGAGATTCGCCCTTGCGCACAACTGACTGACAGATCGGAAAAAGTGTGAAACTAAAATTTTTCTTGCCAAGCGCAATAGTTGGGTAAAAGATCCCTGACAGAAAATTGCAAATCGGTTCACAGGCGGCTGAGAACAGCGCTCAACGTTTAGTTTTCTGATCACGGTATTCCGCGTAAAGTTTTTTATCACGGTATTCGGAGTGTTTATTGAGAATTTTACTGGGATTGCCTTAGTTTCATGTGAAATAACCCAATCTTAAATGTTAAAATTATTTGACATTCATATACTCAACAAAAACACGTGATCCGGTGGGAATCGAACCCACGACTCCCAATTCGCAAGACGAGCGCTTTTTACCCTCCAAACTACGGAGCCACTTAACCATCTCCATCCCCTGAAAGAAATTCGATCGAAAGGAAATTCGATGTCACTGACGTTCGAAGTTTGCTTCTTCTCTACAATTCTGGCAGAATTCATATTCAGTCCATAGTATAGAACTAACTTGTGTTACAATTCACGTAAATAAAAAAAATAACAGTACCTCTAAGCGTACTGCTTTAATTTGACGGCATAAAGAACAACAAATTGCCAAATGAGCCGGCAAAAGTCGGCTTTATCAACTTTTTCTCTAGAAAGATAACAGTATGGTTAAGGTAGGCTGCTGGCAGGCACCAGCTTGCTTGAACTAATCTTGCCAGCCGCTTGACAATGAAAAGCTTTTCCCTAGTCTTGGGAATAGCCTCTTTCGCGGCAAAGCCATTTATCTATGTAAACGACTGAAAGCGGCGCTATCGTTTGCTGGCCTTGCTGCGGCTGCTGCTGCTGCTCCTGGTATGGATAACAGAGTTCACTGCTCCGTAGTCAAACACGGATGGAAAATATCCGAAATTTCTTGCTCCTAGTGTTAACCTGAAGAAAGAGGACGATGATGATGGTTTTATCTTGGTTTGCCCATCGAGGCCGCGATTTTTGTCAGTTTTATGTTCATCCTTAGCTGAGAGTCAGGTTATATCCCTATGATGGAAGTGGTTCGTCAAACATAGAATGTATGCCGGAAATACAGATTCCTTACCTGTATTCGATCACTAAATCTTAAGTATTGTTTGAAAATATGAAATCCAGCTCTAGCGTGCTACTTCACCCTGAATATAGACGTTCATAATTTTCTTCATCTTATGAAATTATTATTTACAACGTACCGAACAAACTAGTAGGTACAGTAGATTGCGATAGTTGGGATTCTCCTCACCTCCACCGCTTCGACGTTGTCATCGTCGCTTATTCACAACCAACCCCCATCCGCCATTCCTAACGATAAAAATCAATTTCCCAAAGCGCGTAGTTTTTGCTCGTCCGCAGAAGCTTGTTCCGTTTCTAGATTTCTGTTTCCCTTCGCAATGTTCCAGAAAGTTGAGCTAACGGTGGGTTATGGGAAGGTACAGCCAAGGATAGAGGGCAAAGCTCGCGCGAACAACAACAACAACATCCATAGCCGACGACGAAAGAATGTTTTTGACAGCTTCCGAAGGAACGATGTGCGCTGTGGTGTAAAAGTGCGATTCCAGTCACGTGAATCCTTGCCAGCGATTGGACGGGAACCTGGATGGAGACAGACAGCAGCGTTTGTCGATGCAAGGCTGACAATTTATATCCTATAGGGTGGAAAACATGAAAACACAAGACGATGAGTTTCCAGCTCGCAGCCGGGGACCAAATCGATTGACGACGACGACGACGACGATGATGACTACAATTGAAATGTAATTGGAATAGTAATGATTGGCGTGCTTACATTTTGTTGCGTTCGTATTTCGATTTGGAGACATGCAAATCTTTGATTTTGAGATTGATGACTGCTACAATGATGGGTTATAAATGCAATTGTAGGAATATAGCCAGTCAATTTAAATTTTTAATTTCTTCCCTTAGAATTCATTACATAATGAAATCAATTAACAAGATGATTCCTCCACATGTCTAGGACAACCACTCGGGATATAAATACCATGCGACCACATTACTTTCCTACCCCACATGCGTCCAACGACGACGATTTGACATGAAGCAGAAACCTTTTGCCCTAGAGCACAATTCATATTGATTGCCGTTAGTCCGTGTTTGATGTGGTGGTCCCAGATGCGCGCATTTCTCTACGGTCAGCTGGACGTAATCGTGGGTAAATGTGTTTTTGTTTTGCTTGTTTGTTCGAAATAAATTGAATAAAGGCTCTTCTGTTATATTGAAGAACACGGAAGGGACGTGTCTTCTGTTTCCGTCTCGATGATGGAAAGGATTAAATGAATGATGGGTATTGATTTCAGTCACTGGAAGACGATGAATTAAAGCAGCTTCAGATTATTATTTGAATTTTTGCGATGAGAATCAGTATGTAGTAATGTACTATCCAATTAGGTAACGATTTGCCATCAAAACAAAACTAAGTGATTGGCTAGAACGAACATCATTCATCAGAGTGTCAATAATTATTGCTAACGAACGCTAATTGGTTCACACCGGGGATTATTCCATTCTCAATGTTGTTGTATGCTGCACAGTGAATACAAAGTGAGGTCAGTTCAATCCGCGTTATCACCAGGCAGTTCAATAAATGTGAGCTACATTTGAATATCATCATCGACCGTTTCGAAACGATAGCTGGATCAAAGAGCATAATACGTAAGCGTAAGATCATATGAATGTCTTACCTGCACGTTTATCTTTTGGGCCAAACGCATTCAATTTAGGCTCACCGGTAAACGAGCAGCTACATATCCAGCAAAACCATTCTGAGGATTTCTCGACTCTATATCCACTACAGTTTAAAAAGTTCCTTAACTTATTTACGCCTTCACCTATATAAAGTTAACCCATTGAGAAGTATGTATAAGATTTATTATTTATTCTTGAAAAATTAGTCGAAAATCAAGAATTCAGGTCCAAGAGAGATACGCGCTTGTTTTCCTTCGAAACGAATGCATGGGAACGCAACGCATGGTTGCTTGTTTCAGTAATTCAATAAAACTACGATTGAAAGAAGATACTACCTACTCGGAAAAAAAAAAATAATTCAGCCACAGAGTACAAACATAAATATGTCGAAACATTAAAGGCATAATCGGCTAATTTATTTTCAGATTGATCGAAATAGGCCAGAGGTTCCCAAACTTTTTGCTATCGCGGCGCCCTTTGAAATTTCCAAAAAAATCGCGGCGCACCAATGCACAGTGGGAAAAATCGACCCAAAAAACGGATCTTTTAACGCCGCTGGTTTCGGTACGTGAAGTTAACCATTTCTGACGTAAAAAATACGAGAAATCGATTGGTGCTAAATTCATTCACCGCACGGCACGGGAAATGGTCCATTTTGCCCCATTTTGCCCTTTTTTCATACAAGAATAGAATCAAAATGTACTTTCAAGCAACAAGCACGACTGTAGATCGTTGAAAATAGCTGCAGGTATAATTAGAGGTTCATAGCAATAAAAAAATACAATAAAGATCCTTTCAAATGCTTATTTTGCCCCGTATGCCCCAACAACTGCCGGAAATTCACACTTTTACCTAATTATGAATAGATTTATTATGTTACTGATTTGAAGTTGATTTATTTTGGCATAAACAAAAAGCGATAAATCTATTATTACCAGAATCATCCTCGGGAGTTGTCCAATTTGCCCCATTCTGTCCTATTTTCATAGAAGGAGATTTAAAATGTATTTATAAGAAACAGATACTGCTAAGGAACGTTAACATTAGTTTTAGGTGCAATTGGCAGCTAACAGTAACTATGCGCGTATATGAAAGATCTTTTCCCTATTTTACCCTACATGCCCCAAAACCTGCTGGATAATAACATATTTTGTATGGTTTTGCAATGTCACTGATTGCAAAACATAAATGAGATCATTTTTGATATATACGAATGCGGTTTATCGATTAATACTAGAACCATTCTCGGAATGGTACAAATAGTTGTCCATTTTACCCCAATTCGCCCTGCTTTTTATGTAATGAATTATTAGCTAATAAATAAATTAATTAAATTAATAAATTAATTTCCCTTATTTTCATTGGTGCTGAAACCGATTTAATCGAAAATACAGTCATATATATAGTTTATTGCATTGCTAACTGGACTGTGACTAAGTGCGGAATTTCAAATAAAAGTGCGATATTGCATCAAATCGTTCCGGTGTCTTCACCGCACTTATTCATCACGAGCTAATGAATAAGTGCGGTGAAGACACCGGAACGATCTGACGCAAAATCGCACTTTTATTTGAGATTCCGCACTTCCTCGTTGCACTTAGAACCGCGCAATGCGCAATACGACTTCTTCTATAATTTTAGCTTCTCATGGGGAATTAGGGTATAATAAGTATTTTATAAAATGTGCCAAATATAAACAAAACTGATTAAACAGGCCGTCTCAAAGTACCAATATGTATATATTAAAGATGATACATTTGATCAATTCTGAGCATATTTGCCACATATTAAGATTAAGATTAATGCTTATTATGCCCTGAGTTCCCCACCAAAAGCAAGAATTGGGAAAAAGTCATATATTATAACTGTCCTTTTGATTACATTGGTTTCAGTACCAGAAGTCGATTTATTCGGACATAAGCAAACACGAGAAATCAATTTATTCATGAAACAACAAAAAATCAGGGCGAATTGGGGTAAAATGGACAGCTGTTTGTACCCTCCCGTAATTCTAAAGCTAATCGATAAACCGTATTTGTATGTATCAAAAATGACTTCATGTTGCAACCATGATGTAGAGTGATGTTATAAAACAATACAAAATATGTTATCATCCAGCAGTTTTTGGGGCATGTAGGGTAAAATAGCGAAAAGATCTTTCATATACGAGTATAATTACTGTTAGCTGCCAATTGCACCAAAAACTAATTTTAACGTTCCTTTGCGGTATCTATTTCTTATAAATACGTTTTAAATCTCCTTGTTCGATGAAAATAGGGGAAAATTGGGCAAATTGGACAACTCCCGAAGATGATTCTGGTGATAATAGATTTATGCTTTTTGTTTATGCCAAAAAAACAACTTCGAATCATTAACATTTAAAATCCATTCATAGTTAGGTAAAAGTGTGAATTTCCAGCAGTTGTGGGGCGTATGGGGCAAAATAAGCATTTGAAAGGATATTTAATATATTTTTATGATTGCTATGAATCGCTAATTATACCTGCAGCTATTTTCAACGATCTACAGTCGTGCTTGTTGTTTGAAAGTACATTTTGACTCTCTTCTTGTATGAAAAAAGGGCAAAATGGGGCAAAATGGACCACTTCCCGTGCCGTGCGGTGAATGAATTTAGCACCAATCGATTCCTCGTATTTTTTTACGTCAGAAATGGTCAGCTTCATGTACCGAAACCAGCGGCGTTAAAAAATCCGTTTTTTGGGTCGATTTTTCCCACTGTGCAATGTTTTTAAAAAGGTATTTTTTTTTAAATTGTAAACAGCTTTCACATAAAAATGTCAAAGGCAAAATCGTGAAACACTTCTTATACCATGTTTTCTTAGAATTCAGAAAAAAATTGGAAAACATTTTTTTTAATAAATTTCTGAAAGATAATTTTAATATGTTTGTAAGATTTCAAAAATCATGTTGATTTCATTATAAAAGAGCAAAAAACTCAGATGTACAGGTAAAACAAACTGCTGCTTTTTAATAATTCAGCCAAAATTCTAAAGCGTTTGCAATAATTAAAGAATTCCAATTGAAATAAAATAACTTCACAGAAAGTTGACCAAAGTTTCATTTTTTTACGGAAATTACAAAGCAACACTGTCAAACACTTTTATTTATTTTGGAAAATCTCGGCACATGAAGAGATTGTAAAGAACCTGTCAGGTGAACCTTTGATTTTAATAAATTTCGACTTAACCCTTTGCGGCTGGAGTGGCCATATATAACCCCAGTGATGAAACCGAGCATGGAAAACTTATTCAATGCTCAGTGCTTCACAATGTCACAAAACAACGGCAAACCTGCATGCCGTTAGCTATGTCGAAGACCTTGTAATTATGCTGAAAAGATCACAATTAAGGTTCTTGATATAAAAACTATGGACAAGTTATAGTTAAATCATAAACTAAACTGATGCTTATAAGAGCCAAAAACAATTTAAATAACTTAAAATTTAAACATTTTAAAATTTGGTGTCAATTGATATGTTTAAAAAGGATACCAGAAATCCTATGGAACAATTGAAAACTTAGGAAAAGTTTAAAACAAATATGAAGCGACGCTAATTTTACTAAATAAAGCAAAATTAAAGGTGTTCCGCAATACAAATAAATAGTTTGTTTTTGCTTGTTTCGTCACAACTCAAAATCCTGTGGCGCACCTGAGAAAGTTTCGCGGCGCACCAGGGCGCCGCGGCGCACAGTTTGGGAAGCACTGAATGAAATGATTTATTTCATAGTAATAGAAAAATGATCGAATAATGCCATACATGTTATATTCATACGGTCGACGAATCATAAAAGTACAAATACATGTTAGTCTACTTTATGTAATTCATTTCACAATTTTAATTTCATGTAAATCGTTTCCTGTTCTGGAAGCTCTGGAGCATTTCCAAAGACGATTCTGAGGGGAATCTAGCTGAAGCACTTCTACAAATTCACGAGCGAATTTATGAATGAATTCAAAAAAAGAAGTCTTGTAGGTATCACAAACAGAACTTATGTTGTAATCCCAGAAGAATCTCCAGCTGAAGTCGCAGGAAAACCACTATTGCAGAAATCCCATAAGAAACTACTGGTGAAATTCCGGAACGGAACAAAGAAATAGGATAGAAATCTACTTTATCATATGCGCTTATTTCCGTCATATGAGACGAAAAATAGCCAACAATTACAGATATTTCAATTTACTTTTGCCAATGGCTCATTAGATGGATGCAAAACGCTGCAGACTGTCAATCACCAGCCCCTATAGCACTGTAAATCGAAATTTCCTTCCAGTCACTGCATTCGCCCGCGGTAAGTATGTCTTAGCATACTTTTTTTTTTTCGTGAACAGGGACCCGCAGCTGGGTGCCTGCACTGAAAATATTCTACACGTTTGAGCCACATGTTTCAAACAATGATTTTCACCACTTGGGAAACATCTGAATTTAACGTGTCAAACCAGTCATAAATCTACTTTTCGAAATCATGTGTAAAACACGTTAGTTTGGTATCATAAATGTCAAATTTCTTAGAATATCAGTACCAGGCACCCAGCTGCGGGTACCTATTCATCAAAAAAAAAAAAAAAGTATGCTAAGACATACTTACCGCGGGCGAATTCAGTGATGTACATTACGTTAAAGGCGAACTATTACCGTTATCGATACATAAACATACTGTCAAACACGATCAAATCATGTGTTAAAGACAGTGGTTTGGAACCTCAACTATTCAACATCTGATTCAAAAGAAATACACATTAACGTGTAAAAGAACATGGATGAGGCGTGTCGATTATTTTCAGTGTGGTACTGTTATTCTAAGAAATTTGACATTTATGATACCAAACTAACGTGTTTTACACATGATTTCGAAAAGTAGATTTATAACTGGTTTGACACGTTAAATTCAGATGTTTCCCAAGTGGTGAAAATCCATGTTTGAAACATGTGGCTCGAACGTGTAGAATATTTTCAGTGTGTACTACTCTCAGCTGTCAACTATCTCAAATTCTCACCTCAAGCTCACGGAAGCATGGTAGTCAAGAACTGTCAAATCGTATCGAAAAATCGTGAAAAATGTTAATTGTTTCCGGAACAACTTCTTCCCCTAGAAAATTCGATTTTACTACCACACAAAAAAGTGCCATCTGTTATATTTTTAGTTTGGAATGTCGATCTATTACTCAAATAAATCGATTTTTCCCGTCTGGAAAATGTAAAGAACAAATTGCCCTGGGAGACTGTAAGCAACTGTGTGCGTGGATTTTCTGCATTCGAAACATAGTATTACACAACCACAGAGAAATATTTGTTCGTTGAGCTTTGATGGTGTACACCAGGGGTTTTCAGATCATGCACCGCGATGCACTTGGTGCACCGCAAAGTCTTGACAAGTGCAGCAAGACACGTGAAAATTCGGTCTTCAATTTTCATACTTTATATAAAAATGAGTAATGTGGTTATTCTCATCGGGGGATCAGTTTTGTTTTGAATGGGATCCAAGGATTCCCAAAGAATAATAGGAAAATGTCGTTGAACATATATGAACGATTTTCTGTCATACATGCAAGGAATATGCTAAATATTTTCACTAACTTCTCTTGAAGATATCAGATGCAACCCAACTAGTACTCCTAAGAAGAGAACTGTCAATAGTTTTGCAAGTTTTTTTTACCAAGAATCTTACTGAAAAATTTCTTATTATTTTCAGAAGAATGTCTTCATAATTTTAACATTATGAGTGGAACAATACTTTTTTTATTCATTCAGAGGTGCTGATCTTTGTTAATTTCACAGTAAATTTAGTCATAACCTCAAACATAATTTCGAAGGATCTTGTCCGGAAATTTCCAAAAGTAAATAACCCTGCTATAAATCCAAAGTGAATAACTGTTTCACTCGTATAAAGCTCCGAAAAAAAGTGCAAACCTTTTGTCATAATGCACTAAACAAGCCCCTGTGTATGCACCGGAGAAGTCGCTGTAGAAGGTGCACCGTGAAGGATTTCTTTCCCAAAAAAAGTGCACCACGAGCCCAAAGCGCTGAAAACCCCTGGTGTACACTAATTTCTATTTTACACGATTGTTGGTTCCGTTTCATACTTTCAACTTTCAGTTTTCATAGTTTTTTTATCGGATCGTCTTCAAATTTGGACAGGGTATTATGGATGGTAGGAGAGATCTCTGTTGGTCGAAATTTGAGCCCCGTCGGAAAGAAATGGTGACCAGCAGAGAAGAATCTCTCCAAAGGCACATCGTGTAATTTCGAAAAAATCGTGTAAAATAAAACCGCGTAAAAAAAGAAAGCGTAAAAAAAGAATTAAGTGTATTGTGATCTGGTGGGCAAAAATAATAATTGAAATATTTTGGTCTTTATTCTAAGGCTACATCTATGTAGATAAAAAAGTTTCTGCTCAATCGTACTTTGAACACATCGTTTGATTTAAATTGCCAAGCATTTGACCGACTTTTTGAATAAACACCTACGGTCAATTCATAGCTTTTGAGCATCCTATATACCATGGTGTCTCGTAGAAGGTGTGCTGGGAATTGTATTTATGTTGTGTCCGAAATAGATGTGCACTAGAAGAAACAATATTCGAGGAAGAATTATTCATTCGCATAATTTAAAGGAAATTGTAGTTCTTCAACAATAATTTTCAGGCGCTTCCGAAGAATACCTCGAAGGCACTAATGGAGGAATTTTATAGATGTGGGTAAATCTCAGAAGGAACTCTTAGAGGAATCTCAAGACAATCTTTTGAACAAAGCCCAATTCTAGTTCAAATGCCACGTGGGACTTCTGAAAAAAAAAAAAAATACAGTATAAACTCAAGAAGGAATTTCTAAAATGGACACAACCAAAACTAGGTATCCAAACAAAGATTTATGAAATTCCGAGAGTTAAGCAAGTGGAATTGTAAGAGATTATTCAGGGACATCCCAGAAAAAAAACTAGAGGAATCTCAGAAGGCTAGGAGAGTCCTAAAAATAGTTCTGGAGGAATTCCAAGGGATTACATGGAAATTTCCTATAGTTATCCCAGAGGAAACTATATTCAATTCAATTCCTGTAGGAATCTCAGAAGTTACCCGTAGAGCAAACCCTGGTGGAACTTATGATGTAAATCCTAGGGAAACTCATGGAGAATCCCCAAACGAACTTCTGGTGGATTTTCCGAAGGAACTCCTGGAGGAGTCAGAATAAAACACTGCACAATTCAATCAACAAAATAACAGATTGAATTTTTCTGGATGTTCTGTAGAAAAAAAAATCCCGAAAGATATTCATGCCATGACAGACAAAGAGAGCCTTTCCTATTAGCCAGAAAACAGGCTTTTTTGTCAAAATTCACATATAAAAAGATTTAAAAAAGGACCTTTCCATCAATAACTACAACTTCAACACTAAGTTAAAAATAATGTTATGTCAAGTTCTAGCGAAAACGTAGAGTCAGATAGATGAATAAAGAAAAAAAAATATTATGGGCTGTCGCAAAATTCGACTCACGGCCAATCACCACAATACTATTATTCACTGGGATACTACGTGAGCTATTTCAATTGAGAGCTGCGCTTTCACTTTGTACAGCACCAAAATGTTTTCTATTCTACTATATCGAACTTTTTTGCTTTTATGATGCTTTCATTTTTCAACTCCATGGTAGAATAATGAGCATGACTTCAAAAGGAGTTTGAAGATGTTTCTAAAGGGTTTCGGGGAAATTCGTGGGACTTTCATTGGCGTTTCAAGACGATTTATGGTCACTCTAGGACCCTGAGCATGTTCCAGGGTGGAGTAGCAGGAGGCGTCATGATGTTTTAGAGGCGTTTCTGGGATGTTTCAGGAGAATTCAGGGCGCTTTAGTGCACTTTCAGGAGATTTCATGTGAGTTTCAGAGGACTCAGTGGCTATTCGAGGAATTTCATGGACTTTTTGGGGGTTTCAAAACCGTTTTGGGAGATTTGTAGGTTCCATAATGTTTCAGTAATAAGTTATAGTTATAGAGGGTTCAAAGGCATTTCCGGTGGTTTTAGGTGCATTTCAGATGGCTTCAGGTGCATTTCAGGGTGTTTCAGGAAGCTCATACAAGCAAGGATCGGTAAACTCGCCTCACTCCATTCATATTCATTCCTCTTTGCTGAAGCGAATCTAGAAAGATGCAGCAAACGGATCGTCGTGATCAAACACGCAACCCCATCACCAGTGGGAAGCGATGCGCAAGCTGGTTGACATGGATATTCGTGGCCGATCGTCGCAGTTTGGATCGCAAGCGAATGAATGAATGGCGAATGGTGACGAATGCTGGTGAGCGATCGAAGCGGCTATTATCATAACTAGAAGAGAATTTCTGCATGTAATGCATACGTTTTTAGTGTATTGTTGTTGAAATGCTAGATTAGCAAAGAAAATAATAAACATTTTTTGAGAACTTAAAATATTCGTACGCGCAATATCACTCACGAATCGCATCACCTCTCCATCGCTTGCGATGCGAATGTGGACGAATGTTTTAATTCCATGTATGGCTTCCCACCGTTCGCCGGTGTTTGCTGTCGTCGCTGACAAGCAAACACACAAACTAAAGCGACAACCGTTCGCTGCTGACTGTATTCGAGTGTGGAAGAAGATGAAAAGTGGAAATCAGGAACCCTGCATACAAGTTTCAGGAGTTTCATAGTAATTAAGAACAATTTGAGGAGATTTTGGGGTACTCACCTTGAAAGGTTCCGGGAGAATTCCAGAGAGATGACAGGACATTTGAGGTCGTTCGAGGAAATTTTACCGGGGATGCTGGGGGTTTCAGGTGAGGGACTTAGGGTTTTGAGAGGGTTTTAGGGAATTCTAGAGCCGGATGCACCAAAATCCCTCTGAAACTCTAATGAAACTGCTCGAAACCCTTTAACCCTCATTGTGCATGGACCCCAACCGAAAACTACGTCAGCAAGCTGTTTCCAACATGATGCATTAGGAAGGTTCAAAATGATCATGACATTCCCTTGGGAACACCTCTAGAGTCCGCTGAAACTTCTGAAACTTCATGTACCTCTAAAACGGGCCCTGAAAGCCTCCTTAAACACTACTATAACTCCTTAAACCACCTAAAACCTCCTTAAATATATCTAAAACGGTGTGAAACACCCTTGATGTCCCCCTTGATATCTTGATACCCTTCTAAGCACCCCTGCAACCTTTTGGAACATCATTGGAACCATTGTGGAATGACCTGAGACCCTATTAAATTCATGAAATTTTCAGGGAAAACCCAGGGAGAATCAATTACAAAATCTCGGAAAAAACCCAGGAGAAATTCCCGAAGAATTGAGCATGAGCATGAGCATGAGCATAATTAACCGCCCGCGGTTGCTCCTCTGTTATTGCAAGGACATCTGCATTTACACAAAGAACCAACAGATAGTGCTTGGGACTAGCCTTCTCCTCATTGTGTAAATACTGACATCCCAATACTTTTCAATGGGCAATACCAGCGCCGGCCGCGTCCGAATGCAGGTCAATTGAGGATAGGGAAGGAAGTGATGACGTGATTCTCGTTTAGGCCAATAACCGAGGAATTCTCTGCGTTACTACGAGAGATCACTAGGAGATTGGATAAGGGAAGGGAACATTAAGGATTTTGTCTTGGTAAACAAATCGCTACAATTACCGGACCGATTTTTGTTTTGCTATGAACGATGAACTCGCGAAAAATTCTGTTTGAATTCGTCCCCACATACGCGTCATTTTCAGGAATCTTTAACAGAGTTTAAAGGGTTACATACTTTGCAGGGGTAAAGAAAAACCGAGTTTTTAACGCATTTTCCAGATTCATGACAATCCCAACAGTGACGGACCACACAAACTAAATTGAAAGTACTTTAACAGACCTACGCAACAAAATAGTGTGGCCAACACCGTACGGTGGCAGACTGCACAAAATACAACAAAATTGTATCAAAATAAAATAAAATTATTAAAAATTTGGGCCGATACTAGAAGTGACGAACTTCGCAGTTAGTTATTGTTTTGTAAATATATAAAGGAGACCGAATATCACAGAATATATTTTTCGCCACACACACGCAAAGCGATTATATTTTCCGGTACTGATTTCGGATTTCACAACTACTCTCCTATCCGCCCATCGCGAAAAACGATGCGAACGCGCGTCACTATTTCCCGACATTGATTCCGGATTTCACACTCCAGCAAGAAAATATATAATACAAAACACTAAAACATCCGCGCATCTATAGTTTTTGTTTCCACTTGAGAACAATGCCACACGCGAATCGTTATGTAAAACTGCATCAGAGTAAAATTTATATGGTCACTTTAATAATACAGAAGAAAAACAGAAAACTTAGCTTTATTTGGTCACTGCCGCTCCGGTCATTGATGATGATTTTGGCCTGGACAAGCTGCCTTCAGGGGTCCCCACCTGTACATCGCTTTGATTGTTACCCACGGACGCGGACACCACTCCTTTCATTGATAAACATTTCACAGTCTTCGAATCACTTCACATCTTCAATCACTCATTAGAATACCTAATTCTATTAGCTAAACTAATTTTCTTCGTCCAAATTGAAAATTCCGCGGACACGAGTTGAACCGTGACAGTAAAACATTTTCACGCCCATACTCGCGCACGGTTTGCTGCGATCAAATTCCCGAAGAATTCCCAAGAGAAAATCCAGGAAGAATTCAGAATAAGTCCCTGAAAGAATCTCAAAAGGGGTTTCCTTGAATATCGTATTATAAGAATCCCTGAACCAATGCTGGGAGGAATATTAAAAAAAAAATCCTGAAGGATTCCCAGGAGAAATCACCCAAGGAATCATTGAATAAATTTCTGGTGGAATCCGTAAAGGAACCTCTGAATGAATGCCTGAAGAAATCTTGGGTAAAACTCCTAAAAGACTCCCAGTAAACATCCTGGAAGGAATCCCTGGAGGAATACCGGAAGACACCTTTGAAAAAAAAGCATTTGAGAAATACTCAAAGGCAATCTGAGAGGAACTTATCATGGAATCACAGGAGAAATTTTAGAAGGAATTGAAATTTTAGAAGGAATTCTTGAAAGGCTCTAGGAGGAAACCCTAAATTAACTTTGGGAGATATACCTGAAAAGTTATCGGAAGGAATCCTGGGAAGCATCAATGAATGAATCTCGAAAGGAACCTACTTGAAATTTCTAATGAAGTCTCGGGAAGAATGCTTGCAGCAATTCGAGAGAAAAACAATAACGAAATATCGGACGGCACCATTGAAGGAATCTTGGAAAAAAATTCTGAAGGAAGCTCACGAGAAATCCCTAAAGGAATCCTGATGGAGTCCCGAAGCAATGTCGAGTATAATACGTGAAAGGATTCCGGAAGGGTTCTTCGGGGAAATCGCTTAAGGAACCCCAGGAAAATTTAGGGAACGCCAGAAAGAGTTCTTGAAGTAACCCCAGAACTTGTTGTTAGAAGTATGAACTGAATTCGGCAGAAACATAACTGGTGCTCAAGAAATTGAAGTTATTATTATTATTATTATTATTATTACTAGCTGACCCGGCAAACCTTGTATTGCTCATTTTAATTGTTGCTCTTGCACAGTTTTTCTAATTGATGGAATAACGACCGTTTGGATGGTAATTAGCAATTACAGGCGCGTTTTCGGTCATCGGGTTACTTATAAAACAACGGTTTTAATTATAGCCGACGTTTCGAGCGTTTATTCACTCATCTTCAGGGCAAAATTAAAGGTTGTTTTTAGGTCAAGTGGGTTTGAACATGGACAATTTGAATGGTTGACAACATTACAACAGCTTTCACCAAGGCACATCTAAACCTGTTTAGATGTGCCTTGGTGAAAGCTGTTGTAATGTTGTCAACCATTCAAATTGTCCATGTTCAAACCCACTTGACCTAAAAACAACCTTTAATTTTGCCCTGAAGATGAGTGAATAAACGCTCGAAACGTCGGCTATAATTAAAACCGTTGTTTTATAAGTAACCCGATGACCGAAAACGCGCCTGTAATTGCTAAGTTTTTCTAATGTTTTTGTTAATTTTCTTAACTTGTTCTACATATGAACATAGCCACCCACCATGAGGACAAATTGAACCGTTCAAAAATCTTGTTGATCATTTCATTAAATAATTAGTTGTATGGCTTCAAAGAGTATGTAAACTCATTTGTATAAACATCGGAAGCCAGGCTCCAGAGGCATGTTATCTTCCATTTGGTACATTTGTCTCAGATAAAGAATGCTGTTTGGTGGTTTGGTTGCTAATCAACTTTTTATCAATGTAACTTAAACGGACAACTCGACCATAGAACTTACAGTTCAACTGCCATAAACTACACAACAGCTCCACTCGAAAGAAAAACCTTCGATAAAAAGAAGGAAACATTTAGGTATGTTGTAAATTTTAGTAGTTGGTCCGTAAAGAAAATAGAACAGTGTGACTTGAAAGTTATCTGTATGGGAGCCTCCCGTTCCAGAAACCGCAGAGGTCTCACACCAAGCTAAGAATCTTTACCGGCCCAAAAATATCTACCTACAAAATTTCACACCGATCGGATAAGTAGTTTCCGAATGCATAAGGGTCAGACAGACAGACGATGCCGCGTAATAAATTCCTAGCGAAATTCCCAGAGGGGTGATACACAAATTATGTCACGCAAACTCGACCCATTTTAACCCCCCCCTCCCCCTATGTCACACTTTTTGTATAGGACCACAATATTTTTTGTATGGGTCGTCATGTTCTGCAAAACCCCCCCTCCTCCCTAATAGCGTGACGTAATTTGTGCATGGCCCCAGAGGTATTTCTGGAGTAATTCCATAAAGGATTCTTGGATGAATATCTGGATGAATTACTGGAGGAATAATCTTTAGTGGAATCCCTGAAGGTATTCCTGGTAAATTCCTCGAGAAATTACTGGTAAAATACTGGGAAAACCTGGTGGAATTACTGGAGGATTCCCTTGATCCAATTCCTGGAGGAATCCCTGGATTCTTGGAATAATGCGTGTGTAAACTCCGGGAGGATGATTTCTTGGATAAATTGCCGTTGTAATTTCTGAACGAATTACTGCTTTAATTTCTGCGAGAATTCCTGAAGTAATATCTGCAGGAGTTCCTGGGGTAATTTGTGTTGTATTCCTGGAGGAATCCCAGAATCAAATGCTGGAGAAATGTCTGGATGAATCTCTGGAGGAATCCCTATGAATGTCCTGGGAGGAAATCCTGGAGGAATGCCTGGAGGTATTCCTAAAAGAATTCCTGGAGGAATTCCTAGAGCGATCCCTAGAGGATTCCCTTGAGAAGCTCCCGAAGGAATGCCTAGAGACATGCCTGTGCGAACTCCTGGAGGAATATCTAGAGAAATTCCTTGAGAAATCTTGAGAGGAACTCCTGGACAAATTTCTGAAAGATTTTCTTGAAGAATCTTTGGAAAAATTTCAGGTAGAATCCCTGGAGAAATCCTTTAAAGAATTCCTGGAGAAATTCATCGAGGAATCCCTAGTGGAATTTCTACAGTTATTTCATGAGGTATCTAGAAAAATACCTGGAGGAAATCCTCGAGGAATCCTTGAGAGATCTCTAGAAGAACTCCTGGAGGAATCCTTGCAGAAATTCGATTAGCAATGTCTGGAGGAATTCCAGGAAAAAATCTTAGAAGAACATCTGGTCGAATTATTGAATGAATTATCGAAGGAATTCCTGGAGGAATCTCAGGAAGAATCTTTAGATGAATCCCTGAAGGAATTTCTGGTAAATACCTGGACCAATTCCTGAAGGAATTCCTGGAGAAAAAGCTGGTGGGATTCCTGGAGGGATCCCATGAACCAATTTCTGGTGAAATCTCTGGAGGAATCCTTGGAGCAATACCTGGAGGAGAAATTTCTGGAAAAACTCCTCAAGGAAACCCTGGAAGAATTCCCGGAAAAAATCCTGGAGGAAATGCTGAAGAAATTCTTAAAAGAATTTCAAAAAAAAATCTCTGGAGGATTTTCTGGATCAATTCTGGATCAATTCTTGGGGTGATTCCTGGAGGTATTTTTGGTTGCAATCCTGAGGCAAATGCCTGGATGAAATCCAGAATTCCTGAGGTAAATTCTGCAGGAATACCTGAGTTAATATCTGCAGGAATTCCTGGGGTAATTCCTGGTGGAATTCTCAAAAGCATTCCTGGGGGAGTCTCAGATAAACATATTTGTTCTATTGTATCTTTTTGTTGCACTGAGATATTATCAAATCACAGCACTACCTAGTGAGAAAATTTTCTAACCAAAAAAGGGAATATTATTTACTCAGACGAAACCACATCCCAAATGTTCAAGAGCACAAATCTTAAGAATCGAAAGTCTGTTCGCACTGAAAAGCTTAGCGATTGGTTATCCGCTGGAGATGACCAATCAAATAACTTTTTATTGCAAACTGACATTTGGATCTTTACATTTGTGTTCTTGAAAATTTGAGGTATGGCTTCGTCATATATTCACCTTAAGGTGAAACTTCAAAGATTGCAATAAAATGACTTGAGCCCCTCTCACGTTTTCAAGTGCACTAATCTTGAAAATTCGTGAACAAATGCACCTGATTTGGATTACCTAGCATGATTCCATGCTTCGTTTGTCAGTTTTGTGCCGCTAAAGTTTACATTCTCATTTGAACATGGATTTCTTGATGTTTCACCTTAAGAACGACGCCTAAGTGATTTTTGTGGTACGGCTCAACTACTTAGAGCTTTTGCTTACACTTTGTGGAAAGAATAACATCATCGAATACTTTCGACTTCACACCATAATGCTCTTACACTGCCACTTGATGCCCATTGAGTCGAACATAAGCAGCTAACCGTAACAATATCTGAATCTCAACGTACTTTTCTCGATTTCTTTCCTTTTCAGATTCTGTCATCCGGAGGAAATCTCCCGGACCGTCTTTTGCTTGAGATCCGCGTCGACTCATTACACGGCGAAAAGCTGCAAAAGTAGCGGAATTAAATCCACGGAAGCCGTTGAGGTTGAGTTCATTGGTTGGTTGCATGACGGCTGTCGTCGTCGTCGTCGTCGTCGCGTTTGCACTCTCTGCGTCACTGACCGACTCAAATGTGGGGGTGTGGTCGCCGCGGGCAATCAACCTGCGTCAGTTCTCGTAATGGCAAACGCGAGATGGCCAACCGAATCGGGTTTAAATTGAAACTGATTGCAATTGAGTGTGTAAATATTAATTATTAACGTGTAGAAATAGTCGATGTGTTTTTCGATAATGTTGTTTGGAAGGATTGCAGCAGCGTGCGTTAGTGGTTGTTCCTGATCTTCGTCGCTGTCATTGGCATTTTGCGAGGAAGCAAACGGAAGCAGCAAGTGCATGTGTTAATTGCATTGAATTTATTATATCGTGTGCACAGCAGAAGAAGAAGAAAAGAAAGAGATAGAAAACGTGAGTAAAGATTTTTTGTCGGTACCAACACGCGCCGTAAAGTGATACATCAGCAGTATCGGCTTTCGGCGTGGCGGGGGAACGGTGAACGAAGCGCGCGGTGCCCAGTAAGGAGTGGGAAGTGTATAGCTTTAATTGAGTGAGTGCTGAGTGATATTAATACATAAAAGGGCATCAAGTGTATCAAGCAGAAGAGCGCACCGCCATGGCTTCTTCGGCAACGTTGAGTGCGGAGGGAAGCGGAAAGCAACAGCAGTCCCCGCGTAACACCGGAGGCCAAGCTGTGGTCAACCCAACAGCAGTAAAGCTCGGTACGATAGAAGTCCCGAAAGCGCTGCAGGATGGCGAGAAATTTCTCAAGTGGGATGAGGTGAGTGCACAAGACGGATGAAATGAATTTTCAGGAAAAGGGGATTAGAAATTTGATTTGCTGATCTTTATATCATTTTTTCTTATTAGCAAAGTAATTTGATATGGAAACCGTTAATGGACAGAATTGGAGTCTGTATCTATCAACTTCTACCATATAATAAATAGTCTAAGGAAGGATATTTCTGTCACCAAAGTTGGTCTCTTGACAAAATCAACTTAACGGCTTATCGCGTCCACTCCAGTTAATCGCTGCCATTCTGAGGCATAAGAGGAGTATCAGATGTGGCAAAAAGCGACGAACGAAAACGTACGGTAGGGTGAATGTGCCGGTAGTGATTTGGACCTCAACGATTAATTTAGATAATATTTTTAAACTTTAGTTTATTTTTAATAAATAAAATGTCGTTTTTCAAGCTGTCTTAGGATTTCTTTTGCCATTCCTTCAGTATTTCCTGAAGGTATTTCTGCAAGTTTTTCTTTTGGATTTCTTTAAAGGATTCTTCGAGGAATTTCTTCGATGATTAATCTTGGAAGTTCTTTTACGATTCTCCAGACAACGCTTTCCTTAAAAATTTCTCCAGAAATTCCTCTAAAGAGCGTGCTGGTTTCAACTTCACAGTCGGTTCATTTTTCATTCGCTTGAAGCCGGATTAAAGCTTTTTTTTAATTCTTCCTGGAATTACCTTTAATGTTTCTTCTTTAGAAGTTTTCCATCTTAAACGTCAACTACACAGAAAAAAATATGTAATTAAAATTCAGCGAGAAATCATGCACATAAAGGGAATGCTAGAGTTAGTACACTTTTACATGAAGTATAATGTAAAATTACATTACCATCGTGTAAATTTGCGCCAACCATTGCGTAAATCATCATGGACATCAACCGGTTACGCGACTATTAGCGGAAATTTACACGAACGTAACGTAATTTTACATGATATCTCATGTAAATATGCACTAACTCTAGCATTCCCTATATGTGCATGATTTTTCGCTGAATTTTACATGAATATTTGTCTGTGTATATTATCGTACAATTAAAAATTAGAAATTAGCAATACAGTTGATGAAATTCTCTGTTATAAAGACTTAGATAGTTTTTATCAATATTTTTGTAAGATATTGGCTATTGCAAGTTTTTGCCGTGTCAGTGCCCGTTAATCTTTTAGTCATCTTAAACTCCATCATCATCACATAATTACTATGGATCCTGTGCGTCACAAATGGTCCATCTACCCTGCACAAAAGCGACACACAGGGAACCATCTCAAAATAGCTTTCCAACCCAAATATCCTCTCCACAAGACCGTAATGTTGCAATATTTATACATAAGCCTCCACTCCGTATGAGTGCACTCCTCGAGCTGTACCCACCACAGTACATTATGCTCTTCGATGCGATGTGGCTGAAAGGGTAGTCTTAAATATAGACTCACATACATACCCACAGACACATACACGCCCCGAATAGAATACCACTTCAAAGACCGCCCAGTTGAGATGCTCTTGAACTACATATTCTACTTCGCCAGTGCCACTGCCACTGCCAGTACGGCGCGGCGGGCCGGTAGATGGTTGCTTAGTAGCGCACAGCTGGCAGGAGCCTAGCCTTGATGCTTTCATCCCTTTTCCTAACTTGGAAGCATAGTAGGTTCATCATAGTCCTATAAGCCTATTCATATACATAGCTTCCAACCTATAAACATACCGATATGGGCGAAAAGAAAGCCCTGATTTCAGACAAATATTCCCTTACTCATTTTCATTCGTCGTTTGTTCGCCGTTTCCGTGGCTTGTTGTTGATACAACAACGGACGCCCTATCTGCCTGATGAGTACAAGTGGAGCTGACGGGCTCCAAGCATCCATTGTTCTCATCCGCATCATCATCTTCATCAAACGAGGCGGAGGAAAATTAGAAAATCGAGTGGTTGGGTAGAATGGGTCGAAACGAGCCATGGGCAGAGCAGGATCTTTCTTATTTATTTTGTAATCATACTTGTGTAAAGTACAATATTTATTGAAAAAATCAATTATTTTTGTTTTGAAGTTTTAGTTATTTTCGGCAATCTTCCATCTCCACCAAGATCTGCCAAACTTTCGGCTTCTTCATTTCCTTGGATGCCACAATGGCCTAGTACCCACAAGATGGTGATTCCCAGCTGTCAAGGTAAAATCAGAGCTAGTTATTCAAGGTTCCCAAAATTTAAGCGCTCCCTGGTACTGGTAAATTCCCAGGAAAATGAGCTCACTATTGGGGATTTTTTTTATTACCGTATGGGTTTGGGCCGAAAGGTCTCAGATTTTCATGAAGTTTTTTCACAGGCAGGGCTCATGGATATATGAACAAAAAAAAAAAAATGAGAAAAATTCAGGGTCACCTATTTTCCCGGAAAACTCAGGTGGAAATTTTTGTGTTTTCCCCTGACACTACTTACTTTGAAAAATCATAACTCAAGAACGAAGCATCGTAGAAACAAAGTTTTTTTTTTAAGAAAATGAAAGCAAATTTTCCCCTCCTGTTATGAGTTTAGCAAGAATTCTTACAAGAAATTTGTAGAAAATTCTACAGGATTACTTTCAGGGACACCGTAAAAATGCCTTCTGGATTTTTTTTGGAGATATACCAAAAAATTTCTGGAATGTATAGTGAAAGAAGATTTTCGCAGAGTTCCTAGATTGATTTTAGCAAAAAAAAAAAATCCTCTAAAGATTTCGCTTAGTATGCATCCCGGTGAATGCATTTTCTTGAAAATTTTTCTGGGGATTCCTCTTGAGATTCTTTCGGGAATTCCACTAAGAATTTAATTTGGGGTTTCTACAGGAGCTTCTTAGCATTTTTTTGAAAAGATTTATCTTATAACTGGTCCACGCATTTACTGCAAAACTCGTCTCGGATTCCTGAAGGGTTTTTAAAGGAAATTTTTACTGGGATTGCTACATAAGTTAGTGCTTTTTCAAACATTTCTAGAAGTTTTTCTTTGAATTGGCTTCGTAAAATTTTCAATTCTTATTTTTCTTGAAATTTCTCCTGTAGTTTCTTCAGAAATTCCTCCAAAAGTTTCTTCTAAAGATGCAATTCCAGGAGATTTTTTTCACAAAGATTTAGGGATTCTTTTCTTTATAAATTCATATTTTTTTCTAGAAACTTTTTTTGAAATTATTGCTTTAATTACGCCAGAGGCTCTATCCGATATAGCTAGCTACATTTATTCAGTGGTTTTCGTGGGCATTCATTTGGAAACTCTTTTGGAAAAATCTCAAAAGATTCTTTATGAAGTTCCTCCAGGAGTTATTCCCATTGTTGTTGAGGCATTGCTTTGGAATTATTTTATCTTTCAAGAATTGTTTCTGATTTTTTCCAAAGATTCTCCCATCAATTCTTACAGAAGTTACTCCAGGATCTATTCCTTAGCGCTTTCAAGGATTTTTTTCAATGAATACCTTCTGAGGGTTTTCTAATCTTCCAGGTATCATTTCAAAGATTCCTTCAAAAATTCATTTTTTTTATTTCTTCTTTATATTTCTTTGGTAGTAGTCATTGGATTTTTGTGTACAAATTCCTTCAAAGATTTTATACGAAATTTGTGTGATAATTCCTTCACAGAAATATCTTGGAGTTCTTCCAAGAATTCCTTCAAAATACACTCCCTCCAGGGATCTCTCAGAAAATTATTAATAGTTTTTTTTTTCAAGAATTCCCCTAGTACCTTTGTCTGCAATTTCTGCAGACATTTTTAAGGAATTCCTTTAGAAATTCTACGGATTTTACAGGAACTCCTAAAGCAATTTTTCAAGCATTTTCCCTTGCAACTACTTGCAGAGTTTTTCCAGAGACTCCTTTATTTTTTTTAATTCAAGGGGTAGGGATAGGTAATCTCGTTGGTATTATCCTAGGATTTCATCTAGTAATTGCTTCAGATATAACTTCTCCTGTGAGTTTCTATATGAATCTCCAGCAGTGTTATATGGTATTTATTCATACAATCGTTCAGGGATTTTAGAGAAATTCTTTCAGGGAATTCATCAGTTTTTCTTAGATTTTTTCTGGAAGAACTTCTGGAAAATACCCGGAGGCATATCTTAACATATTCTGAAGGGATGTCTGAAGACTTCCTAGAAGATATTCCAGATGGAATCACTGGAGCATTTTCCAGAAAAAAAAAAACACTTTAGGAACTTCTGCAGGAATCACTGAAGGAATTTCCCAAAGAATTCTTCGAGAAACCCTTAAAAACAAATTCTGAAAATATTTTTGAAATATTTGTAATGAATTTTGTAGAAGAATTTCCGGAAAACTCCATGGAAGAATTTCCTGATCAAAAATGAATAACAAATAACCGGTTGAGTTATTATTTCAAGCAAACAGAATGTGTTATGACACTCGCCGGTTAAATGTCTATCCATATCGCAATTATAACAGGTCTTGATACAAGCTTATAACAAAGTGAGATATAAACAACCAAGACAGGAAAATCAAATTATTTCACATGGTGTTATAAAGCAGATATAAATAAATTGGGTAAAGATTAAGTAGGGTAAAATTTACTTATTTTTGGATATTTCATTTTAGAGCGATATTTTATTTTTAGTAAAAAGTTACTGGTATCAAAAAAGAGCTCCTCCACATAGTGTATACAAAACCCAAGGATTCGATCCTAGGACGCCTTCAACCTGGAACAGGAACGAAGTTCTTTTGAATAACTTTAGGAGGAATATCTGAATAAATCCCAGGGGAATTTTAGAAGGAAACTCAGGAGAAGCTTCTAAGGAGTTTCTATAGAAACTTCTCAGATGTAACACCTAGAAAAAAAAAACAGAAAAATTTCTTGTAGAAATCCTTTAATTGGAGGATGTTCTGAAAGTATTTTTGGAAGAATCTGTGATCCAGTTTCTGATAAAAAAAAAATCTGTAGAGAAACACATAGATAAGCGTTTACAAAGATCCCTTAAAAACTCTTAAGTTATTTCTAAATTCGAAATATTTTTGAATAAATGTCTGTTGAATAGAATCTGTGGAGATTTTTTTTTTGAGTTATTCTTAGAGGAAATGCCGGATAAATTTAAGAGGAAATACATGGAAAAATATCTGCAGGAAATTCTGAACGAAACTCTGTATGGACGTCTACGGGAATCTCTGGAGAAAATTCTGCAGGAGTTCTGGATGAATCCCTGAAAAAAATTGTGGGCAAATTGACGGGTTAATTTTCAATAAAATCCCTAGAGCAATTCCTGGGCGAATCTCTAGTGAACTTCCTGAATAAATACCTGAACAATGTTCTGAAGCACTTTCAAAGAAATCCGAAGAAGACTTTTCTAAATAAACTCTTAGACGATTTTCTATTTCATTGAGCAATATAATATTAAAACCTAAATAATTAAACTTTGAAAAAAAGGGTCGAATAAGAAATTGCGTCGGCAGTAAGTAATGTCAAATTTAAGTGGAAACAAATCGTCATCGTTTTTCAAAAAAACAAAAGCCGTTTTCTCGCTCAAATCCCAATCGATGTCAATAAAAATTTATCACTGCACGCTGTGTACCATCTGGATAACAGTGAAATCATTTTCATAAACGGATTTGTGAATTTAGCCGAAAAAACTGCTTTTGAATTATTGATGATTGCTGATGATTGAATGATGGTTTCTTGAGCCTTAAGGAATAACAGAGCAATTTGGCAACAGCTTCATGTTTTAGCGTCACCTAGTGGTGACAGCGTCTTTCTCTTGCCTTCGAAAACAGATTTATACACAACTCAAGTGACATGTTGATGAATATCGCACTTTCATACGTTTAACTGAAATCCATTTCATGGCATCAGAGATCAAATCGTTTATCTGGCTTTTGATTTTTGAGCCTCAAACTCTTGAAAAACAACAGCAATCTTGAATTTGTAGCCGCCATTTAGGATTTAAGTCCGACAGCTTGGAGATTCTGGTCGCTATTTTTTGACTCCAGACTTCTTCCTCTGCATGGGTACACTCATATTGAATTGTTTTAGAGCCCAAAACTCCATTAAACATACGCTATTTTGAATTTTAAGACGCCATCTTAGATATTCTGGTCGCTATTCTTGATCTCCAGTTGTCTTTCAAATTGTAAGGTTTTAGAGCCCAATTTTGAGACGCCATCTTGGATATATTAATCGTCATTTTTGGACTCCAGACTTCTTTTCAATACCAGATTTACTTTTATTGCATGGTTTTAGAGCCTGAAACTCCATTAAACAGAAGCCATTTTGAATTTTGAGCTGCCATCTTGGATTTTAGACCACCATCTTGGATATTTTGGTTGTTATTTTTGACATCCAGACTTTTTCCCCATATCAAATATACCCATATTTCATGGTTTCAGGTCCTAAAACTCCATTTAACAGTCGCCATCCTAAACCTTGAGCCGCTATCTTGGATATTTTGGTCGCCATCTTGGATATTTTAATCGTCATTTTTGGATTCCAGACATCTTTACAATACTAAATATACACATATTGCATGGTTTCAGAGCCTAAAACTTCATTAAACAGCCATCTTGAATGTTGAACCGCCATATTGGATTTGATATCGCCATCTTGGATCTAGCCATTTTTGGACTCTGGATATCTTCACCATACCAAATATACGCATATTGTTTGGTTTTGGATCATAATACTCCATTGAACAGCAGCTATCTTGAATGTTGAACCGCCATCTTGGATTTTAGATCGCCATCTTGGATATTATGTGCCGCCATCTTGGATTTTAGGCCGCCATCTTGGATATTCTGGTTACCATTTTTGGACTCCAGACATCTGGAGCCGCCATTTTGAATATTTGGCTGCCATCTTGAATTTTGGGCCAAAATCGTGGAATTTCTGGTCTCCAGTGTTCATTTTCACAAAAAATTCGTCAACCATATTAAAGGTATTACAAATTGCCGCAGTTTGATGTGTCGCATGATGGGGCTTGGTTCAGTCTTATATACTGTCAGTTCCACCGGTGCTGGTCCAGATCACTGAAATGGCCATAACTTCGGAACGCCTCCACCGATCGGAACCATTTTTAATAGCAAACAATGCGGTTAAATTCTGGTTCGATTCGAACTATAATCCGACAAATCTGCCAATGGGAAGTGCCTTAAAAATCAATGAACTTTTTTTGCGCACTTTTTTTTCGAACTGAGTGGATTGGTATATGTGACTTGACCCTCCGAGCCTTATATCGAAAATTCGTTTTTTGTGTAAACATATAGCGTTTCAGTACACTTCGTTGTACTAGATAGGCAAAAAGGTCTTTGTATTGACCCGTGTGTTTTGCACTATTCTCCCTTACAAGCTTCTTCTAGCAAATTCTTCCCAAGTTCAGACAGCCAAATAGAATTTACTAGGCTACTGGGTGAACTTGGAATGAATTGCGATATTAGTTGTTGTTGCTGTTGTTGTTGTCATTGCAGGTATACAGACAAAAAATGCGCGATAGAAGAGCACGCCTTCATTTGCATGATAGTAGGTTTGGGATGATTTCTCAATTTTTGCGGACTAGTTCCTGTCTATTTTCTGGATTCGATCGACAGTGGTTCTCAATATTTTTATAATAGATTTTTGTTGAAAAAAAAAACACATTCTGAAACTATTCTTAAGGGATATCATTAGTTGTATACTTTCTACTATTTTTTTTTTGCTTCGGCATCAACATTGTAGAAAAACCGAGATAAACCACACAGATCGAAAAAAGAGTGTAAAATTCTGTGACATATGATGCTCATGATTGGAGCGTGGGATATCATAGAAGTTTACATGACATATCATGTAAAGTTCATGAAATATCATGTAAACTTCCATTATATGTCATGTAATTCAGCATGACTCTGAGAGTTTACATGACATATAACACAAATTTACATGATATATCATGTAAACCTTCATAACACTAAGTTTACACGAATAAAATGAAGTTTACATTACGTGTAAATCTCATTATTATTATCTGTGCAGGCAGGGTTCTCACTGTTGTTTTAAAATCGGTTGAAGTTCGTTTTTGATTTTAGTAGAATCGAAATATTGCACCCACGTTGAGCAATGCTCCCCCTCTCGTGGGGTAGGGGTAATTTATGCCAATTTCAATATTCTTTTTCATAAACAACGGTTCGGTTCCGTGGCTGCACAGCTGGTGCCGGGTTTGTATGCCGCTGCAAAAAAAAGCGCCTGTATCCCGTCGAGGTCAGGGCCATCAGGCGAGTGAATCGGGATGAATTTTGAAATAGTAGTGATTACAATGCGAACGAACGAACGAACGAAGGGACTACGGAGAAGGTCACTATGGTTACGAGCGCGGCGATGGTGACATGGAGGAGGGATATGCTCGTCGGAAATGCTTCCCATTGTGCGATTTTGTTCGGCATTAGCAAAAAGCCTTTTAGACGGGTTGGCATCGGATGGCAAATCACACGATGGGGAACCTGGTTGCTGTGAAAAGAAAACCGTCATGTGGTGAAATAGGTCATGTGTGATCATTGCGAAAAAGATGGAAGTTTGTCCTACATTTGATATATAGAGGACTGTATATATTCATAGATTTAGAATTGTTTTCTGTTGACGGGTCACTACATTTGAAGGCGGTTTGCTTTAGAAGAGAATGTGTACAATGGAATGAATGGTTGATATGGGTCACCTCCAACTTCAAAACATCAAATATAAATTTAGTTGTATAAGTACGAGTATTGACATGAGTATAAATCATCAAATATTTAGTTAGTAGCTGATATCACATATGTATATCAACAGAGTTGTAGATTAGCAAATCATCAATTTAGGCAATATGCTTTATAAAGTACTTGAGCGCGATCCTTGATTATTTGTTGGTATATTACTTCTAAACATACGTGCAGAATCTCGAGGCAACGACGCCAGACAAAAGGGAGGGCTCGATATGGCTCCTTATAGAGGACTGCCCATAACAGGGTCGACGGAACGAATGGTTCGACGAGGAGTGCAAGCCGATTTTCGAAGAAAAGAATGCTTACCTTACGTACCGATCAGGCTAAGGCCGGGGTGGCCTCTGCTGTACATAGTAGCCGCCTCCATTCCACTCGGTCCATGGCTGTTTGTATCCAGTTCCGCACTCTGCGTAGGGTCCGCAGATCGCCCTCCACTTGGTCGACCCACCTAGCTCGCTGCGCTCCACGTCTTCTTATACCGGTCGGATGGCTCTCGAGAACCATTTTAATCGGGTTGCTATCCGACATCCTGATGACGTGACCCGCCCACCGTATCCTTCCGATTTTCACGGTATGGACGATGGTTGGTTTTCTCAGCAGCTGATGCAGCTCGTGGTTCATTCGCCTTCTCCAAGTCCCGTCTTCCATCTGCACTCCGCCGTAGATGGTACGCAACACCTTCCGTTCGAAAACTCCAAGGGTTGGTCCTCTGCACGTAAGGTCCATGTTTCGTGCCCATAGAGGACGACCGGTTTAATCAGCGTTTTGTAGATGGTTAACTTCGTGTTACGGCAAACTTTATTCGATCGTAGAGTTCTGCGGAGTCCAAAGTAAGAACGATTTCCTATCACAATGCGCCTCTGAATTTCTCTGCTGGTGTCGTTTTCGGCGGTCACCAGTGAGCCCAAGCACACGAATTCTTCAACCGCCTCGATTTGATCACCGTCGATATAAATTCGGGGTGGCGGGCGCGTTGATTCCTCCCTGGAGCCCTTTGCCATCATATACTTGGTCTTCGACACATTAATGACTAATCCGATTCGCCTGGCTTCACTCTTTAGTCGGACCATCACCTTGCCGTAACCCTCTGCGAGATTCGAAGGGGCTCGAGAGTGTCCCTGATACTCGAACTCCGCACATCACACGATTTTTTTTTATTTGTGAATTTGAACTTAATGCTAATTCTTCACACGTCATCACTCGATCCATCGTCGCCTTGATCAATCGTATCAGTTTTTCCGGGAATCCGTATTCGTGCATAATCTGCCATAGCTGTTCTCGATCGATTGTATCATACGCCGATTTGAAATCGATGAACAAGTGATGTGTGGGCACGTTGTATTCGCGGCATTTCTGCAACACCTGGCGGATGGTAACATCTGGTCCGTTGTAGCGCGTTCACCCATAAATCCAGCCTGATATTGCCCCACGAACTCTCTTGCAATCGGTGATAGACGGCGGCATAAAATTTGAGAGAGTACCTTGTAGGCAGCGCTCAGTAGTGTGATCGCGTCGTAGTTCCCGCAATCCAACTTGTCCTCCGGTAATACTTCCTCCTCCCAGATCTTGGTAATGACCCAGTGTAGTGCTCTCACCAGTGCTTCTCCACCGTATTTTAGAAGCTCACTGCTCCAGCGGCTTTGTTGTTTTTCAACAGGCCAACCTCCTCCTCAATCTCTTGGAGGTCAGGGTCGGAAGTCTTTCGTCCTGTGCACATACTCCAAGATCTGTTACCACGCCACCTTCGGTACTTGCAACGTCGCCATTGAGGTGCTCATCGTAATGCTGCCGCCACCTCTCGACCACCTCACGCTTGCTCGTGAGAATATTCCCGTGATTATCTCGGCACATGTCGGCTTGTGGCATAAAGCCTCTGCGCGAGCGGTTCAGCGTCTCGTAGAACTTTTGTGTGCTTAGCGCGGTACAGTTCTTCTATCGCTTCGCGATCTCGTTCTTCCTGCTGGCGTTTCTTCATCCGGAAGACTGAGTTCTGCCTGTTCCGCGCCTGTCTATAACGTGCCTCATTCGCTCTCATACGGTGTTGCAGCATTCTCGCCCATGCTGCATTCTTCTCGTTTTTCAACTGTTCACATTCGCCGTCGTACCAGTCGTTTCTGTGATTCGGAGTCGCGAAGCCTAGTGCTGTAGCCGAAGTACTACCTACGGCGGATCGGATGTCCCTCCAGCCATCTTCAAGTGTAGCCTGCGCCATGCTGCTCTTCCGTTGGTAGGGCCACTGCTAACTGTTGCGCGTAGTCTTGAGCCACTTCTACGTTACGAAGTTGCTCGATGTTGAGCCGCGGCGTTTGACTTCGACTTCGTGTGGGCAGTGGACGTTGATGATGCTGTAGTTGAAGAAACGGCCCTTAACTCTCAACATGCGTTGATCGGATGCCACCCGACCACACGTTGTCGCATCTTGCCCAACACTATAAATCCTGTTCCCAGTTCATTGGTGGTGCCACAGCTTTGGTAGAAGGTAGCCGCTTTTCCACACTTTCTGTCCAGTCCAACGAAGTTCCTGCAACGCCACGATGTCGAAGTTGCGGGGATATAGTTCGTCGTAGATTATCCTGTCACATCCTCCGAAACCTAGTGACTTGCAATTCCATGTTCCAAGTTTCCAATCGTAGTCCTTATTTCGTCGCGTGGGTCTGTGCCTATTGTATCGAGTCGTATTTTCTCCTATGTTATTCGCAATGGGGATTTTTACGGGTGGCTTATTGGGCCTACGCCAACACTCCTGTCTCGCCGGAGGGCTATCGTGCCAGTTCTGTTTAACGTTCCAACTAACACTGGGACGACCACGCTGATGGGGCTACCACCATGGATCTAGCTGGGCGTGATGCAGCGTTTCTTACTCAGCCGCTGGATGCCAGATTAGACGCTGTTTGAGCCGCACCTCCTTGGTGAATAGACGCTCGGATCGTACCTCCTCAATCTACACTCAGAAATAAAAGTATACACGGAATTACTATTATTTATGCATTTTGTATCCGCATCTCTCTCATTCTCTTTCTGTTTTCATGCTATCTGCCGTTTAGCCTGGGTTGAAGCGAAGTGATTTGTCAACCCAGACGAAGCAGCGGATAGCATGAAAACAGAAAGAGAGTGAGAGAGATGCGGATACAAAATGCATAAATAATAGTAATTCCGTGTGTACTTTTATTTCTGAGTGTAGCTGAAGTCAGAAGGACAACAGTGCCCAGGCTGCACTACCAGCTAAGCACACAACTCTTAGCTGGCGGTCTTTGTCATCGCTTGACTCGTGGAAGCATGAGGTAGGAACTTGTGAAGACCAGAGCTATATTGGACGCTCTCCTTATCGTCTCACCGTTTCGCAGCCCAGGAGAAGAATACAGCGCGAGCAGTAATGCTGCAGCAAGGAACGTGACAGAACGTGAAACCGTGAAACGATACAAACAGAAGTGGAAACTGAAGACCCGCCTTTTTCGGGAGAATTACCACCGCTTGGAAGAAGCGGAGTGCGAAAAATGCCCAAGTAACACACTTGTCACCGAAGAGTCACGGCGGCGCAGGTTTATGTTGCGCAAAAGTCACTGTGACTTACTTCTAGCAAGTAAGTGTTTATTTGTTAGAAGTAAGTCACAGTGACTTCTGCGCAACAAAAACCTGCGCCGCCGTGACTCTTCGGTGACAAGCGTGTTACTTGGGTGGAACCGTTTTCAAGAAACACGGGAATTCTACCAGTAGCTCAATGCATCCCGCAGTGGTTTCGTTTCGCGAAAATTCGGCCACTTGCCCGCACCAGTTGACAGTCTAGGACAGTCTAGACTATCTAGGAAACCGACCAGCTTCCGGAGGAGTGACAGGAAGAGGTAATCTGTCCCATTCACAAGTATGGCGAGATTTAGAAATGTTAGAACTTTAAAGCGATTACCATTTTGAACGCACTTGGGTGTAACCGAGGAAGGAGAGCGTGTATTGTGGTGTATTTATGTAGATTGTCCGTTTACCCTTATTGTCATGTAGTGCACATCAATGTATGTACGAATTAATACAGCCTCTTCATTTAATTCTTCAATTCAAATTTCGAGCTCTTAAAGCTTGTTCCGGCTTTTAGTACATTCAGGTAACAACGAACGAAATCCCCAATAGAAACTTCCTTTCAGAAACCAAAATGAATGCATGTTTTAGAACGTCCCATCTAACGCTCATCACTCACATGGTACTGAAAGGAGAAAAAAAAAAACCTTAGTCGGTCGGTACTCGGTAGCATAAACCCGGTGGCAACGGCGACGGACAGGTGCCATACATAAAATATACAAGGTAAGCAGGAAATAACTTCAACGCGCGAACGACCGACACCAGCAACAGCTTGGTAATGGCCTGGGAGCCTGGGCGCCTGAAACCTGGACCTGGGTAGATGGGTTGGGTGTGTTGGTTACATGAAGTGTCAAGCCGACGGCGAAGCAAAGTGTACAATTCACTTGCGGACCAAATGAATAGATGTCTCGTCCCATATTCTCATTGAATGGCAGGAAAATGCCAGAGAGTAATAGAACTCGGACGGGTTACGACGTCGTCGACTATAACCGCTGCTCCGACCGCGCCCCCAACTCAACTCGGTCGTCCGACAAAAGATGTGGATTTAATGTGTGTATACAATGTTTGCCTAAGGAATATAAGGCAAACATTTGCACACGTGTGTGAACGTAGTTTAGTGAAAGCTAACCGGGCCCGGAGCTTACACTAGAATGGGATTATAATTAGTTTTTTATCGTACTCATGACGGTGTGGCGACGCTTTCAAAGAATTCTGGGTTTGATGGCGACGCTTTGACAAGTGATGGCTTGGTATGGCAATTGTAATGAGTTGAAAGATTACTTGTGGAAATTAAATAGAGAAATGTTGCATTAAAAGGTTTGATAGGTATGCTTCTCAAATTGGGGACTAGGAGGATAATCTCTATTTTTCATTAATGCTTGATTTTGTCTAATGAATTTTCTTTGTTTTAACGAATTGCCAAAAATCTGTGGCGATCAACGCTCTCTCATTTAGAACAATGCTTCTCAAATATTGACAGCTTTTTTAAAGAAATTGCAAGCAGAAATGTCAAAGTTGCAGAATTCAGTTCATCAACTTGCTCTTATCATAGCCGACATTGGACTATCCTCAGGGGCCTAAATATATACCAGATAGCGTGATCCTTCTCATTTAGGCCCTGAAGATGGTTCAATAGCTGGACCGAAACGTCTGCGATGACAATGAATTAATCAACGCAATTTGTTAGACTAAAAGCTGAAATTTTCCAGAAAATCAACAATCATCTAGTCGCAACCTATTATCGAAATGTCTAGGGAATTTCTGATAGAACTTCTGCAACATTGTTGGTACAGCTTTAAAATTAGTGCAACAGTGGAATACTTTTGATTAATAGTTGCGGAAGTGATTATAGAAAACTTAGAAATGATGCACGCTTTGTTCAAGTCGAAAGTTTCAACTTGAAACATCATGCCAGAAAGCAGAAGTATCGTTGCATAAACAACGCAATCGGGCGATGTACCTATTAGGGAAAAATCAATTCTCCTTAATGGAATTGGAACGAGTGAAAATTGATCGCCTGCAACGCATCCTGATTTCTGCGCACAAACCATACGTACCTACATCAATCCCGATATAAAACAACGCGTAGGTACTATTTTCGAACAACGCCACCCATTAGCGAGAAAGTGGGGTTAAATGGGCTGTGATTTTCCTCTGTCCTCGGCAGCAAACATCGAGGATGAATTGGCCGGCGAACGCGTGTGTGTGTTGCAAATAAATGAAGAAGCTAATATAATAGCCAATTTATGATGCCATGTTTCCTTGATTCCTCTTTAGTCCTAGCGTAGCACTGACGACGACGTAGTAGTTGACCTTTGCTGGAATAACTTAGGAAAACTGTTACGGTCTACCAACAGTAAAAGTGTACAATTGTTTTACGTGTTGATGAAACTGTTCTTCCTGAACATACACATTGCATGATATTTCACCCGAACAAGCTGCGACGCAACGGGCGGGTGTATGACTCCATTAGGTCGCTTGCTGGAAAAGTTGCGTGGCCGTATCGCTTCTAGGTATTTTCCGTGTTTACGTTGGGATGAAATGAATTCATCCGGGGCAAAATATAGAACGCGCCCAGTGGTTGGCTGTTATATCCTCTTCGGGGAGTGATAGCCATCATCCTTGAAGGTTGCGCGAACAGGTACCACCCACGATGTAGAAAGGTTATTTCCTCACAGAGGCACATTGGAATACATGACCAGACCAGCCAGCAGGATGGGACCGCCGAGATAGCAATTCGCTATCGGCACGTAGGGACGTCGTCGGTGGCGCTGATCGGAATATAAATTGTGTTGGCGGGTGTGTATCATTTTGTAATGGTTCTGCGGCAGCCGGAGAAGCGTTTGATTTATTTGACCTGATTTGGCGGGAGTTATCGCTTCACTTACACAAATTGTTGCGATCTACTACCGGCGGTTCGTGCCGTATTCACAAAATTTGTTCAAGAGAGCAGCTCAGAGGGTAGAATTAGTAGGTATTGACGCGGATATAGCCAGAAAATACTACCACCTATGTATTTCAGTGACTTTGTAAAACAAACTAATTTTTAGTTATGAATATGTAATGAGTATTAAGCTGTTAGTACAAAGGGTCAAATATTTGTCCAAATTCAAACCAATGCTCAAACATCCTGTTTGACTCGATCGAATTTTCATTAGTGTCGATCTAATGTTGTTTCTTGAGCTCTGCAACTATTAAATATGTCCTGGACTATATGAGGAATCAAATGCAGACGCAACATAACTGCAGAGGCCGGAATCTTCTATGTTTTATTGTTCGTGACTCATTGTAGTTAACAGCCTAGTTAAGTTGATACTAACACATTTTACAATGCAATTCTCGCCACCAAAATGCATGATTTGCACGCCAAACAAGGGTCACACGGCGGGCGGGCCAAAAAAATCCAGACACGCGAAGAGGTCGAATCAACCGACGTTACGCAGGTTACACAGCTGAACCTGACTAACTGTGTAGCAGTCAGACTCGGAGTCAAGTGCAGACATCGTCCTAGACCCATAACTCATCCCTCCCGATAACGGGAACTGGGTTGTGGATAAGGGCAAGCTAGCGGCGATCTGTACAACCGATCGTTTTCCGGTGCAGGAATTAATTTTCACATCGCACGAGGGCTTCGCAATAGCGAAGATCAATGCCCCTTCCACAGCCGAAGGTCTTCGACCGTCATCGGGGATGGCTGACCTCGCGCTTCGATAAGTCCGCATTTGTGGAGCGATTGTTTATGGAGGATAACAACGACGATCCATCCAGCGATCTAGTCGGAATTCTAAGCCGTGCTTGCGACGCCGCCCAGGAAGCTCCACCTAGGAATGGGCGCAAACCGGTACACTGGTGGTATCCGCAAAACTTTGCGCAGCCTGCCTAAGAGCGTAAGTGGGCTTGCTTCACCAATCACTGCCAGGTAGCCAACACGACATCTTAGGGAGATGCCTACAGAGTAGTCAAGGCCTAAACGAAGGGCGCGTCAGCACCCCTAGAACGCTCCCCCGAGATGCTGGAGAAGATAGTGGAAATGTTGATCCCGCGCGGCGATACAAGTCCATGGGCCCCGTTCCCTATAGCCAACCCGGCCAAAGCTCATCGCAATAGGGCCATTAGGACTGTAACCAAAACGACCGAGATAGCGCTCCAAAAGAAGTGAGCGGGAATCCACTATTGTGCGGTCATCAGCTGGACGTGAAGAATACGTTCAACAGCTGGGCCATCGAGTGCGCGATACACCACCTAGGAGTCCCGGTTAGCTTATGTCGGATACTGGAGAGCTACTTCCAGGATAGGGTACTATTCAATGACACCGAGAAAGGCGAGAGGAGCTAAAACATCACCTCCAGGAGCTCCATCCTGGACCTGGTACTATGGAACGCGGCATATGATGGTGTATTAAGGCTCAAACTTCCACCGGGCGTAAAGCTGGTTGGCTTCTCCGACGATATTACCCTCGTGATGTACGGCGAGTCGATAGAGGAAGTGGAACTGACAGCAACGCACGCAATTGCCATAGTGGAGGACTGGATGAAGTCGAGAAAGTTGGCACTCGCTCACTACAAAACGGAGGTGGTGGTGGTAAACAACCGCAAGTCTGAACAACAAGCAGGTTTACGATCAACTATAAGCGCTAACTGAAGCAATTGGGGGTCATGATAAGCTGAAATTCAAAGAGATTAATTTAAAATGAGGCATCGAGACTACAAGCATAAATTTGAAGTGATCTTTAGGGACAATTTGTTCACAATTTTTACTAAAACAGTTTCACGCCTATGAGTCCGATAAGATTTTGAGTACGATTACTGTTTAAGAGTCTTCAAAATCTTCCTTGGATATAGGTCATCAGACCTCCAAGTGTTAACACGTTTACTGTTACCGGTTATCTAGTGTTCTATCAAGTTATGAGTTCAACGATTGTGTAAGGACGTAAAAAATCGCTCTTGAGCGTTGATTTTGAAATCTAAAAGCGTTCACTTGCCGACGTCCGTGGGGTAGTGGCTGCACGTTCACTTCATTAGTGGATGGTCATGGGTTCGGTCCCAGCCTCGGCATAGGTAACTTTTCGTCAGCTGCTCTTCCCCTCAAGAGCAGCTGACACCTGACCCTCTTCTGAGCCTATGCTCTAACGGACCCGGAAACGGTAACTCATAATGGACCCCCAATCGGACTGGAAAAGAACAAGAGCTGCACATTAACATCGTTGTGCTCATCATTCTACCATGGACAGGGTAGAGAAATGACGCTGCTCAGCGCAAAAGGCAACCAGTTCGATATAGTAGAATTAGAATAGAATACATTTAGGCGCTGTACAAAGTGTAAGGGCAGCTGTCAATTGGAATCGCTCACGCAGTGCCCTAGTGGACAAAACAGCTGTAAATTAGGTTAAATGGTTGAAGAATAAAAAAAGCGTTCACTAGCTCACTAGTAAGCTCTCAGATTTATATGAACAGATACTATAATTTGAATCCAATTTCAATTCGATTTCGATTGAATTCGAATCATTTTTTAAAATTGTTATTGGCAAAGGTAGCTGCTAGCTAATAAGTGCGGAAGTATTCTAGAACATCAAGCTTTGGTACAAGCATGCTTTGTACCAGCTAGGACGCCAAGAGTTGCGGCCAAGTTGGTGGTTATCTGCAATTTCAGAAGAATTTCGAGAGCTTAAGGTAGTTTCAAGGAATTTAAGGTTTGTTTCAGATGCATTCCAGAGGGTTTCCTATGGAACTCTCCTGAAACCCACTGACATCCCCTAAAACGCCCCTGAGGCCTCCTGAAATGCCCATGAAACTCATTGACATCCCTGGAAACGCTCATGAGATTTCTTGACCCCATGAATCTTATTGAGTACCCCTTTAAATCCATGAGATCCCCTGAAACATCTCTGAACCCTACCAAGTACCCCTAAAATGTCCTGATACATCTGGGAGTCCCCTGAGTAACCTTAGAACTCCCTTATATACCCTGAAACACCTCTGGCACTGCCTGAATTGCCCCTGACGTCCATGACGCTCCAAGAATCTTCTCTGACACTATTCTGAGTTATCCTAGGACACCTTGAAACGACCCTGGGACTCCCTGAAACCCTACTGTAAATCCTACTTTAATTTTCCCAATCTTCAATTTTCCTCATGACATAACCAACAAGATCTGAGCACATCACACACATCATGGCAAAGCATTCGAACTGCAGCAGTCCGTGTTTACGACGATCTAGCAAGCACGATTGATAAGAAAGTATCTGCCATATTGTTCCTGCTCGACTTTTCAAAAGCTTTTGACACTATTCCACACCGTAAACTTTGCTCTAAGTTAGAAACGCAGTTCAACTTCGCTGGCTCTGCCGTAAACCTTATAGAGTCTTACTTGATGGATCGGACTCAAACTGTGTTTTGTGTAGACCAAAAATCAGAAATGGGCTTTTCCACTTCCGGCGTCCCTCAAGGATCGGTACTAGGACCCTTGCTTTTCTGCTGTCACGTCAATGACTTACCGAGTGTCCTTAGATACTGCTCTATACAACTGTATGCAGATGACGTTCAGCTGTATATTCGTCGCCTTGGTCCCTGCTCCCGTGAACTTGTATGGATGGTAAATGAAGACCTCAAGAGAATTTTGCAGTGGTCTCAACAAAACCAATTATTCGTCAACCAAATGAAGAGCAAGGCAATGTTTGTGCAGGGTCGTCGTCGAAGTCTTGTTCAAACGAATCTTCTTCCTCCTATCACTTCGGATGGTCAGACCATAGAGTGGACAGACAAGGCGATGAACCTCGGGTTCATGTTCCAAGCAGACCTCCAATGGGATGGCCTTGTAAATCAACAATGTGGAAAAGTCTACGCAAGCCTTCGATCGCTTTACTCCTCTGCCTCAGCTGCTCCGGTAGCTACTCGTTTGAAACTATTTAAGGCTTTGATCCTTCCTCATTTTGTTTTTGGCGAACTGCTCCACGTTAGACCAAGCGCCAGCGCTATGGATAGGATACGAGTCGCGCTGAATTGCTGTGTACGATTTGTGTATGGGTTGAATCGCTACGACCATGTCAGTCACCTCCAGAAAAATCTATTAGGATGCCCATTGGAAAGCTTTTATGTGTACCGCTCGTGCATGTTTCTGCGCAAACTGATAAAAACGCACTCCCCGCCAGCACTCTTTCAAAAGTTGTTGCCGTTCCAAGGACGTCGCCTGCAGAACTTGATAATTCCTCCTAACAACTCGACTAGCTACTCCAGTTCATTATTCGTTCGAGGTGTGGTAAACTACAATTCACTACCTCCCACAGTTAAACGCTCGACATCAGAAGCAGTTTTTAAGAGGGGCTGTCTAGAGCATTGGAACCGCAGTTAGTTTTAAGAAATTAAGAAATTATGTTTTTAGACTAAATCAGTACTGTTTTTTATGTTTATTGGATAAGATTATGTATATTGTAAAAGACTCGGCAAAACCGCAGGTAGCAAGAAAAAAAGGTTCTCCTTCACGCTGGAAATAAGCAAACAAACAAATACATAATGATTTTGAAGATATTAACATTTTTCATGACTGTTCTACCTAATAACGCAAAGTTGTCAAACGATTTCAAAATTGATATCAAATAGAATGTATTCGATAGTGTGAAAAAGTTACAATCGCCATGAATTGTATTCCTCAGCGGTCTTAGCGTAATTTGAACGCTCCATCTCTTCGTCCTGACAGTCGTCTAATGGACCAACAGCTCAACAATTTTCTTCAGAATCACTGCTAGTCCCCAACCAAAAGATACAAACTGTTACATAGTAGCAGCATGCAAAAGCATTTGTTTGGCGTCATCTTGCAAACAGACCCGACATGCCAGCTGCTGTTTCCCAAGGGTAAGGACGCTCTCGCTTCACAGGAAAGAATTTTTGTCAATTTAGTCGCTGTGCAGCGAGAAACTTTTTGGCTTTTTGGAACGTTTCCAGTGAAATCCTTCAGAAGTAATTGGAATAATACACACAATTTTCTTTTTGGTGTTGATTAAGAATGCTACAGAAACGTAATAGGTAACAATTACGTAATACACAAAAACAATGGACTACGGTGAATTTATTGATCACATTAATTTGGATGATATTAACAGAGGCCGGGTTTAATCCAAGTGAGTTGAAGACCCTTCCAAGAAGAATTAATCCTATTTATCCATGCCGTAGCTCCTCGCCAGTTGTCGGAAATGGATGCCTGTTTATTTTAGAGTGAAGCATGCGTTTGGTTACTATCCTATCAACTAGTTTCTGGTCTTGCCGTCCACTAAAATAAAAGCGACGGAAAAACGCTTCTAGAGTTAATAAAAGTCAATTCTGCGGAAAATCCACATTCGCTACACTTTATTGCGGCTCGAACAGCATGACGTGAAAATATCATAAAAGGATTTTACTTTACAGAATATCGCATCAACATTTAGGGAAGATTTCTTAAAACATGCATTTTTTTGCGCTCATGTCTCTATCAATTCAAGTGCAGCGTTAAAAATTAAGGTCACAATCAAAAAAGAAATTATTGTTAAATGAGGCAACTTTATGTTGTGTTTGTACAAACAATCTAATAAAATACTTAAATTTAGAAAGATCTCGCTTAAAGATAACTTAGTATGTTTTACAAATTCTATTCATCGTACACGTATTTCTGCTCATGGACGTCAAAACATCACACTACCAGCCATTCACTACATCTAATTAATGTGGCACACTTTTACCCGCACATCCTGTACAACTAACTCACTCCAGTCAGTGGCATGGCTAGTTACGTGCTTTAGCGCAGCTGTCAGGTTTTCCGGAACCCAGAATGGCCGGATCGTTAGAGAAATGTGATACAAATCTGCCACACTAACGGCTAGTTTATTAATGTGAATTTACGACCGTCATGATCGGTAGCAGTGCATAGTCCATCGTTGACGTAGGATCTGAGTTGGCAGTATGGGATAGATGTCATCAGTGAGACTAAATGAACAGACATTCGCTATATAGAGTGAAGGTAGGACCATAGTTTTTCTAGCAAAAATTTTTTGATTGAAGCTTGCAAATAAAAGTTTGTATTGATTATGGCTTTAATTTCATCCCGGAAGTTTACGAAATGTGTTCAAAACCATTACAACCGGCACTTCGTATGACACCCTCTGGCGCAGACATAAAAGTCCATCATTCTGTCGCAGTCCCTGTCGAGATTCGAACGAACTAGTGTTCGCCCGAAATCTTTACGTAGTTTTGCACACCGTTCATCGTTGCTTTTATCAATCTTGGAAGCTCCCGGGAAAGCCGTTCTCTTAATGGTTCTCTTTCTTTTTTGACATAAAGTCCATTCTGACGAGTTCAGATGCGTCACCTAGCGGCAACATCACCAGCTACATTCTGAATCATTAGATTGCTCTTGACTTCTTGAAGAGCTTTGCCAAAGACGACACTCTTCTATCTGTTTTAGATTTCGATATAGAGCATAGATATAGAGTATGCATAACGCCTTTACCGGCCTAATTTCCAACTAATGGGATGTCAATTGATGTTGTATAGTAGATCTACCCGGGTAGACGAGAATATCTAAATCATATCTCAAATCGAACAATTTTTGCTGTCATAGCTCGATGTGATTTTGATGTGCTATTCAAAAATCCAATGAATATCGCACGAATAGCTCAAATTGATATGATAGCTCTTCTGCAGGAAATGAAACACATACAACCATAGAGATGGCTCAATGTTAGTGAAATGCCATGTGCCCCTTTCTGAGCTGTGGAAACGAAGAATCGCATGCTCTTATTCCCATGTTAATTAATTAACTGAGGATACTGCAACTTCGAAAATCATACGTATCAACTATGATTTTTTGCCACAAGAATTTCTTGCGAAAATCATAGTTACGAACTATGATTTTGGATTCAAAGCACCAACTATTATTGTCATACTGTTACTGTATAAATTTCATAACACTCACGTATGAAAACCATACCGATAACGTATAAAAACTGAAACTATGTCGTATGATTATCATACATATTTTTATGAAATATTTTGCACAAATTAAAAAAAAATCGCAACCTGGAATCGAACCAGGGACGTCAAGGTTGGCGAGTGCGTGCTTTACTCATACACCCATCGATGCTTCGGAAGTTGAAGTGGTTAGAAGCCAATAAATGTTTTGTTGTTTTTCAGCAATGGTGTTTCATAACACATCTTATGATTTTCATACGATGCTTCTTATGAGATTTTTCATACGACAAATCTTATGGATTTCGCATTTCAAAGTATGAAAAGCATACGAGAACTATGAAATGATGAAAACAATAAAACTTACTGATTCATAAGATGTAAACTATGAAAAACATACGAACAATATCCTCAGTGTACAACAGCGAGCCACAGTTGAGTGGTAAGCATCGCCGCCTATGAATCCTGAGGTCGTAGGTGCATGCTGACATTTTTTTAATTTTTTTTTTTCTAAAAAAATGACAAATCTGTCTGCTATTGTTTTGATCTTGTAATATCTTAACGAGCTATCATTGAGTAGTTCACCATATTAGATTTTGCTATTATTTCTGTTCTTTTACCTCTTATATCAATCAAACCAATATCAGTTTTTGCTCTTCAGTAATTCAATCAATAATAACTGAATATCCTATTCATCAGATTTTTCCACCTACTCGGGTAGAAATTTCGTTGAAAAACTGTGTCTTGTCAGATTGTTGACTGCTTCCTCCTAAAACTTGCTATTACTCCGACCGAGCGCAGGTTGTTCACAGAAAGCAAAAAAAAACCTCATTCAACTCTCCCATTAGGATGTTTTATAAACACATTTAAAAATTTTCAATAAAACAACGTGTTTGCACGGTATTTGCAATTAGCTATGCCCATAATGGAATGTAGCAAATAGTTGCGCTTCATCTTTTGATGCTATAGAGAAACTGAGCTCTGTGCCACCACGACGGCTGCTGCATCAAACGGATCCGTTGCGTTGTTGGATGGACAGCAGCGTCGTACAAAGTGTGTAGGCGGGCCACAGTGAAACGTGCCATCGTGTTCTTCTCACGGAGCCAGTCAAACGATCGGGGTAATGGTACTATATTTGTTTGTAAACCCTCTTTCGGTCTATAAACGGAGCCGCGCGCCACAACACCACGGCGTCGTTTGATCCCCTTCCGTACCTACACGACGAACGGCGACGATCAGCTGGTTCGAGGGCGAAATTGGATTTCGATACGGACGCGCTTGAGTGGATATATTCCTGGGAAATTTTTGCGACTGCCAATGGGCGTTGGAAATCGTTTCTTGGCAGCTTATTAATATTTTATGTTTTTTGGGGGAAACTTGAGCGATATAATAAAATTATTATTGGCGCTAACTAAATGCGATGATGGAGTGTGATACGCTTTCAATTTAAATCGCTAGGCGGCTTGGTTAAACGGTAATCGATTTAATACACATAACGCCCTCAAATGCGAGGCATTGAGGAAGGGGTATCAATTTGTTATTCGAGAATAGGTTTATTTGAAACGAAGTTAAATTTAGATCGTCGATTGAAAAATCAGCAACCACTGGTTGACGAATGAGAACGTCCAACGACAGATTAATTTTTCGCCTACAAGAACAAATATTGAAAGACAGACTGAAAATGTTACTCATACATGACTTATGAAACATACTGAATTCATGCAAAGTGTACAGGCCGCGTTTTCATTCGGATCGTCCGTCGTCGTCGTCTATTTGACTGCGCTCATCTTCGTGATTTAGCTTAGCTTAGCTTAGCTTAGACTGACTGCACATATCTATGGTTGCTACTCCGTGATTGACTCGAACCAATGACAGTTGCACAATGAATCAACTGAATAATTGACTGGGAGTGGTCAACATTCTCACTGTGCACGCTTCAGAGGCTCTCTTTAACAGTACAATAACGGCGCCGGCCACGTCCTTGCAGTCAGGTTGGAAGAGTGAAGGAATGTTAATAGCAACCTTTGTTATGTGAAAGTTGGCGTTTACCGCACGTCTCCACCAAAAGCTGCAGGAAGGAGTGATTGTTAGTAGGGCAGGTATCGTTGGGTCAGGATTCACTTCGATAAGTAATATGACCTTTTGGAGTTGCAGTATGCCGTGCAAAGCAGTGATGTTGTTCGCTTCACGCGGAAATCAAACAACCAACCACCCTCGTCAGGTGATTGCTCAATATTGACTACAAATGAAGCAACAAAGTGCTATTGTTCGCATCACGCGGAAAGCAAACAATCGACCACCCACGTCAGGTGATCGTTTAATATTTACTATTAAAGACGCGACAACACATACAAACTTAAGCGCTATTGCTCACTCCGCGCGGCAAGTAAACAATCAGCCACCCGCGTCAGGTGGACACTCAAGATTTACAACAAAAGACGTGTCAAAACATGCAATCTGATGCGCTATTGCTCGCTTCACGCGGAAAGCAAACAATTGACCACCCACGTAAGGTGATCGCTCAATATTTATTCATAAAAATACTTGCAACAAATATATATGGACAGATACATAGAAAAATAGTATGTCGTTAAGAGATTGCACAAAAGAAATGAAATGCAATAAAAAGAAGAGATAGTTTGTAAAATGCCATCTCGAACAGTGACAAAATGGAACGGAAACCCAAGTCGACACTCATGGTGACGAACTATACAAAGTCAATGAAAAAATATTTGAAAAGAGGATATTTTAAATATATGGTATAAAATTGTATTAATATAATAATTGATGTAGAATCCATAGAAAGAGAATAACAAGGAACAAACTCACCGGATAATCGCCTGCCATCAATCGAACCAAAAATGTGAAACGAAAAAAAAAATCGGAGCACCGAAGGCAACGCGCGCGCGAATCCGGCCTCCAGTTGCCGAGCCGTCGCTACACACACTGACTGAAGCCGGGTATTCTTCCTCTGCCATCAACCGTATCAAAAAGCGCAAAAAGCAAATAGAAAAAAAACTAAATCGGGGCACCGAAGGCAACGCGCGCAAATCTGGCCTCCAGCTGCCGAGCCGTCACTACACACACTCATGCGCTCATCTTCGTGATTTTGGAGGCAAAGTGAAGAGGCCATTTTTTTCATTTGGGCCTGCCGCGTCGTCGTCGTCGCAGATTTGGCTGTGCTCATCTTCGTACGGGGCGGTTCAGTGTGATTTTTGAGGCAAAGTGAAAAAGCCGCTTTTTTATTCGGACCGGCTGCGTCGTCGTCGTCGTCAATTTGAATGTCCACATCGTCGTACCCGTGTGTAGTTGTAGCGGTTCAGTGTGATTTCGGAGATGAGGCCAGTTAGTGGAAGATGCTGTAGCACATACGCACTGGACACTTCGAAGGATGTTTATTGGTGAGCTCTTTCCATTTTATGATAATAATAATAATTAATGCTAAAGGATTTATACAATTCTGCTCTGGTTTTTGTGTATTTATCTAACAAATAATGAAAAGTTCGTCACGTCATGTGTCGGCGCTAGTTCCAAATGCACATTTAGTTGATAATAAATAATTTCCTTTAATTTTTTGCATGAACACAAAAATTTGAATGGTTCGTCATCTTCGGTGTCGACATTTGTAATATTTTAGTCCAAATGAATAAATGTTTTGACTCAAATAAAGGTTGCATGAATTTCTGAAAAAAGAGATGATCGGTAAAAGATAGACGGCGAACCATGCGGTAAGATCTTTCTGATTTATTTATCACGTGTTATTTGGTTAATACTTGTAAATTGATCGCGTTCAGCATTGTCTCGCGCGGAAACGCAAACTACAGATGCGTCGGTGTTTAGCATTGTGTTCTCCTTAGTTGCGAATGAATAACTTATGTAGGGTGAGTTTTGAGGCACAAAAGATCGCATTCGTCGTCCAAGGTTTAGAAGGGTATTTCTTCGCGAGCGCATTATTAATCGCGATTCAAAACATTACACTCGTTTACCACGACAAAATCCTCAACACATCTCCATTTCCCCTGTCTAAACTCCTAGTGATTTCTCGTAGTAACGCAGAGAATTCCTCGGTTATTGGTCTAAGCGAGAATCACGTCATCACTTCCTTCCCTATCCTCAATTGACCTGCATTCGGACGCGGCCGGCGCTGGTATTGCTTATTGAAAAGTATTGGGATTCCAGCATTTACACAATGAAGAGAAAGCTAATCCCAAGCATCATCAGTTGGTTCTTTGTGTAAATGCAGTTGTCCTTGCAATAACAGAGGAGCAACCGCGGGCGGTCAATCATGCTCATGCTCATGCTCATGCTCATAACGTCCTCAAATGCGAGGCATTGAGGAAGGGGTATCGAAGTTAAATGTAGATCGTCGATTGAAAAATCAGCAACCACTGGTTGACGAATGAGAACGTCCAACGACAGATTAATTTTTCGCCTACAAGAAATACCTTCTTCTTCTATATGGCACTACGTTCCCACTGGAACTTGGCCGACCTCTCTTCAATTTAGTGTTCTTTGAGCACTTCCATAGTTATTAATCGAAGGGCTTTCTTTGCCTGCCATTGCATGAATTTGTATATTGTGAGGCATGTACAATGATACACTATACCCAGGGAGTCAAGAAAATTTCGTCAACCGGATCGGGAATCGAACCCGCCGTCTCCGGATTGGCGATCCATATCCTTAACCACTAGGCTAATTGGAGACATTTCGAAAAAGTATACTGAAATATGAATTCATTACTGAAATATTTACCGCGAACCTTGAATTCTAAAAAGAATCGTGCTGTTCGAAATCGGACCACCCTATTCAAACCTGATTTTCAGAGCAGCACTTTTTGTTTGTGACAGCTTGAAACTATTTATTTCAATATTATTTGGAAATATAAAAACAACAAACATTAATTTCTTTTTTAGCTTATCTCTAGTTACTATGACTTACATTTAATGGGCTTTCGTATAATTTCCCTTTAGGACAATGGTTTTCTGGCGAGGGTTTCCAACAGGATCCTACAGGCGAACATCGAAATATACAAATAATCCAAATTCATTTTACTTCATTTGTATAACAGCTGCCACTTCAATAAAAAGCCTCAAACTTTGAGCTGCAATTAATCTGCAGCTTGGCTCGAAATCTGATTTTCATTTTCATTACAAAACCATTTTGTTCGTATTTTCCGTAATCTAGTTTGTTTCTGATTACCTTTTACTTTTTTCTATCCCCCAATACGATGTCAACTATTCACAGGTCCGGTTGAACGCCTGTATTTGTAGCCAACAATATGTAAACAAACCGATCAGCTGATCGCGACGTCACGTTCGCCAGAAAATTTGTTCGCAAATTCTGGAGCGTGACGTCACCTTCGGCAAATTCGTGCGATTTCGGCTTGCCGAAGTTGACATGACACGACTACTACTTCAAAATTATCATATCACAAACACCACTTTGTCCGATGGGTCTCACCTGTGAAATTTAGAACATTGCCCCCAATATACCTGCTGACAGCCATGCTCAGCTCTTGATTCATCCATCAACCAGGGTTGTCTGGTCCAGTGAGGACCGCATGTTGTCCCCTGCCCGACTAGAGGATCATAACAAGAATATATCATAATTATATCTCATTGTGATATGACTAACAAATTATGTTATAATTTTGTTATGACATGGGCTGTTTATTACTTTTTCGAACTAAATTATAACAAAATATATTATAATCTTTTGTAACTAATTATGTTACAAATAATTCAAAACAAACTCTGTTAAAACTTTGTTATTTTTACGACTGATTAAGATGATTCGTTGGAAAAATAACACAATTATATCAGAATATGAAATAATTTTAACTTTTAAATACATTACAAAAAATAAAAATAAAAATATTCGTTGTTTGTTTGTTTTTTTTTACTGCGCAGAATGCCGGAAGCGTATCCGAGTACTCTCAAAACTAAAAGGTACTCTTATTTTTTCCAACTTTGAACCGATTTAAGTGAACTTCGACTCGTTAAAATAAGAAACTATTTTTATTATTGATTATGCGAATAGAACGGTTGGGTCATGCGGTATTACCAAAAGTACTAATTTTCTGGAACATATCCTTATACTATTGAGCGGCCCAGATGCAAAGGGGTGACCATTTTGAGCTGAGCATATAAAAAAAAACTTCAGATTTCAAGCTCTCAGGAACTTTTTTAAGATTATTTTTATGATGATTTGAAAAATTACAATATATCAGAGAAAATTCGGTTTATTTTTGAAACTCCATACATATTGTATGGGATGAAAAATTGATGAAAAACTTCAAACCTCATTTACTCAAAAGTGGGGTTTTGTCACTTACATTCCTTTGTTTCTAACCCCCTCTATTCTAATATTGGAGTTGGAGTTAGCGTCTCTCGGGAAACATGTTCCGTAATGATTACTTTAAAATCAATGAACACAAAGGTTTATTGGCTGGGACTCTTATTCGATTTGCACATCTTCCGGCAAATTTTCCGGAGTTAGATTTAAGTGCAATAAAAGCAAGTTAGATTTGTCAATAATGTTTACATCCGAAAAGCCGTGTTGGTATACAAACAGTTTATTTAGTTCTTTGCTGGTTTGTGCATTTGTTAGTATTACGAATTGTACTATATAGTAGCAGCTGTTTCGTTAATGGGAACTCCTAGAATTTGTAGCTTCAAAGCGTGAAACATCTACACGGAAAAAAGAAGAAACCTAAACATGAGTTTTTTTTAATCTCAAAATTGAGTAAAGATAGTTGTATTTGTATGTCATATTAACAGTACTGCTATTCTAACTTCTAATTATAACGTCAAAAAGTACCGAACAGACTATGTATTAAGAAGTAATGGATGTAATTGAGCGTGGAGATAGCAAATGCGGTACTAAATAATCCTAAACAATACAAATGTGAATGATAATTCTGCTCAATTGATCACTGCATTTCTCTACTCAAACTTTTTTTTATTACGACCTATTATCATTCGACCATATTTGCTTTGACATTATGTCAACTTTTTCATTTCTAAAAATAATCTAAATCTTAGAATAAAACTAAATAGCATCTGCAAAAGTTATCATATCAGCCTATGAAATAATTGTGATCAATTAAAACAAAGCCACATTTTACCTTCACTCACGTCGGTACGTGTATGATCGTCGGTCTCACAGCGCAAAGAAAAAAAAAACAAATTTAAACATCTCCGTCCGTAAAGAATCACGACTACATTGCGACTACATCAACTTTGACGCCGCCAGAAGGCACCCCATGACGAAGCTCAATCATAAATAGTCGACTGGCTATTTTTTCGTCGTTCTCTTTGTTCAACAAACGACGACAGGCCATTAGCCTGTGCGCGCAGGCGTAGTCGACATATGAATGACACTAACGAGTGGAGCTTTTTTGTCGATCATTTAAAGCTTTCAACAGTGTTCGACATTCGATGAGAAAATCTTACTGGAATCTTATTGGAATCGTAAACAACAGCTTTTCCCATTGAATTCTCATTGACTGAAATTCAATTTAACCGTTATTTTGTAGTTGAAAATATGATTTTTTTGTCACGCGAAAATCGTTTTTTTTTCGTAAACCGTGGGATGGACGTACTTCGGACATATTGCGCTGGATAGAGGGCCAGATCTGCTGTCCAATGCATTACGTCCGCGTTATGTTTCACATATTTATTTGAAGAAAAATTTATTGTTTCAACCGTGACGACAATAGACTAACGTGAAGGTAAGTAATACATCAACGATTATCATTAGTTACATGAAAAAATAATTTAAGATCAAATTAGATTAGAATTAACAGAAGAGGATATTCTGCTTAGAGGAGACACTGAGGAAGATTATAAGTAGTAGTCTAAATACGCGTATCAGTCAAACATTAGAGGGCGGAATTAAAATGAACAGTACAAAACTAATTACATAATTATTAAGAGGACTCACTAAACAGTTTAAATTGCTGCGTAAGCCATGATTTTCTGTTATTTGAAATGTTTCATGAAATTGTGAATGAAATAATCAAAGATTGCCTAGGCGATCGCGACCTTTAATCAGAATATACTTTAATAAGTGGTTTACGCTGTCAAGTGAATCCCCTTATTAATTAATTAATTGATGACATTTTGTTAGATGGAGGTCATTACAATAAATAAATAAGTAAATTAAACTTCCAACCGTTGAAAAAAATCACCGTTCAAGTTTGCAGTTTTGCATTGAATTAACGACAAAAAAGGATTGAATTTCCAGCTATTGTTATACTTGCCGTAATTGTTTCTAATTAATTCTGTTAATTCTAATCTAATTTGATCTTAAATTATTTTTTCATGTTACTAATGATAATCGTTGATGTATTACTTACCTTCACGTTAGTCTATTGTCGTCACGGTTGAAACAATAAATTTTTCTTCAAATAAATATGTGAAACATAACGCGGACGTAATGCATTGGACAGCAGATCTGGCCCTCTATCCAGCGCAATATGTCCGAAGTACGTCCATCCCACGGTTTACGAAAAAAAAAGATTTTCGCGTGACAAAAAAAATCATATTTTCAACTACAAAATAACGGTTAAATTGAATTTCAGTCAATGAGAATTCAATGGGAAAAGCTGTTGTTTACGATTCCAATAAGATTCCAATAAGATTTTCTCATCGAATGTCGAACACTGTTGAAAGCTTTAAATGATCGACAAAAAAGCTCCACTCGTTAGTGTCATTCATATGTCGACTACGCCTGCGCGCACAGGCTAATGCGCACGCCACCACTCTTATTAGTGTTTCAGTGCGCATGTCTGCGCACCGCGATAGCGCTGTTGGTAAGAGAGAGAGGTTCATTGTTTGATCTTGCATTCAAATCTCTGTCTATTTTTGTTCTGCGACTGACAAACAAGAGATGGGGGAATAGGGAAACTGGCAATACGTAGAACCAGTAAAGCTTCTTTCGCCACTCACTTCAGGTGCTGTGATAGCCCCATTGGTAAAGGCGACTGAAAATTAACGATGGCAGGATTATTGGTTCAAATCCCGTCCGGGTTTGTAAGTTTTATAATGAAATCGAAAGTTTTTTTTGTGTCCTATTATTTTCTAAAAATAGAATAACACGCTTAAAATAATTACCCAAAAATGAGTATAAAATTTTGTTTTTACCCTATTTGATTTTTACCCTAATTGAAAATATCAAACTGTATTATAATTTTGATATATTTTATCAAAAACTTAGAACAGGGCTTGATATATTTTTGATGTATTTGTAACAAACTCTGATACACTTTTGTTAGAACCCTTATGATTTTCAGTTAGAATTTTTGTTATTTTAACAACATCCTGCATCTAAATTATAACTGCCTATGTTAGAAAAAATCTGTGTAACATAATAACATATTTTGATATAATTTTGTTATGATCGCCTAGTCGGGTGGTTACGCTGTCGAAGGGTGGTACGCAGCTGTGCTAACACACCCCCTCCCGTAACTCTGGTGTGGCACCTTGGCTGCACCGGATTTACCCTCTTGCACTTCAAGCACAGCCAGTCTGGTCACCGATCTCCAAAACTTACCCTTCATGATGGCCTGTCCTCTTCCGCACAACGTCATCGGTGATGTACACTAGATCGACTCACGCTAGTGGCGGCGACTCGGAATAAAGCCATTTCGCCCGCTGGTTGATGAATGGCAGATATTCGGACACCCATCGAGCCCACCGCTCGTCGGTGGAACGGACCGCTCCTCGCTGATCGCGCCAACGCCGTGAACCAAACGGTTCCACGTCTTCGTTTCCTCCGCTTCTGGTTCCAGGCCAACGTACGTTGCGGCAGCTTCAAGCTCTCCACTCTGTGAGCAGAGCACTCTTGATCTGGAAGCGTTGCATCGATCCCCTCGCCATGATGAACAGACGCACGCACTGCGAATCTTTCTCCATTCTGGAAACTCCGGCAGTCCAAGTCAGGCGCAGTGGTTGTGTTACACCCCGAACTCCTAGTCGATTCACCAGTGCCTTTTCGACCAGCGTATACGACGATTCTTCGTCCAGAAATGCTATAGTGTTCACGGAATATTTGTCGCAGTGCAGAGTGACGGGCGTCATCCGGAAAATCACGATTGGTATTGGCTGCACAGCGTGAACGTTGCAATTCAGCTATGCGGCTGACGTGACGAAATAAAGCAGCGGGTTGTGACGCCTTCGACGTTGCCGCGGAAGCTTAGCTTGCAGCGGGCAGCGGTACCGTGCTCATTCAGGCACAGCTGGCATAGCTTCCATCTGCGTACCGCTTTCCCATCGGTCTCCTAGCTGGAGCTTCCGAAACTTCTCGCAGTTCCGGATCCGGTCATCCACTCTGCCACAAATCCAGCAGGAAAACCGCTACCTCCTGGGTGGATTCGAACTCCTACTCTCTTCCATGTCATGCGAATGAACATAGCCGTCGTCCGTTCTTCCTTCTCCGTACGCAGCAACCTCGCTAGTGTCCTTCACGATCCTTGACAGGAAGTTGGATAACGTACGCAGCGGCACCCACCACTTTGCTCTTCCTGCGATACTGTACCCACTCCAGCTGGGTGCCAGCCGGCAACTTCTCCTAGAAGAGAAGGTTTTCCAGTCTTGACAAAAATAAAAATACTGCTATTTTATCTTGTCTGACGTTTCGGTCCGATTGGGACCTTCTTCTGGGACTCGATTTTTACAGATTTTTCGTAAAAATCGAGTCCCAGAAAAAGGTCCCAAACGGACCGAAACGTCGGACAAGATAAAATAGCTGTATTTTTATTTTTGTCAAGACTGGAAAGCCATCTCTTCGAGTATCAACCATAAAGTCAAAATACGTTTAGCAGACAACTTCTCCGTCAGCTCCTGGATCAGCATGGGGTTGACCAAGTGATCGGTAAGCTGCTGAACTACTACTCCGAAGCTGATAAAACTCGCCAGCCGATCTGCTTTCGGAGGCGCTCCATTGCGCACCCTCGCTAACAGCATGTTTGAACAATCACTCTGGTCTGCCGTACAGCATGTGCAGTATCACCACAATCTTTGGGACGGATTTCGGCAGAAGTAATCTGCACTCTACCACCTCCAGGGCATCTCCTTTCAAGCACTTCAGTACAGTATGTCCCATAAAAAAGCGAAAATTTATTTTTTTCGTTTTCTAATAATTTTTGGTGCAATATTGATAATGAATCCGTCCTTTTAAGATAAGGCTGCAATATGGAGGTGGTTATCATACAGGATATCTCAAATTTGTTTCAAAATATTGATTGATTACGTACATTTTCCCTCAAATTACTTGAGCTTAACGAATTTGGATGGAAGCTTTTCAATGCATAAGAATCAAGCAGAAATAGGTACTCTTGAAAATGCCCATGTTTAGAAAACTGTTTGAAAACAATATCAGATGCTTACGAACCAAATACTAAAAAATGGGCATATTTCAAAAGCCGTGTATTAGATTGATCAGCTAATAACTTCACACTGTTTGAAAATAAATGAAGATATTTTTTTCTAATGACACAAATACGTAGTACTTGAAAACAGTTTGATGCATCATGCATATTATTTTCTGAAAATTTTGATTTGTCGTACATTACAATTTTCAGTAAATGTCCCATAATTTAAAAGACAGAAAATTTTCTTATTTGTTTAAACCACCAACGGACGCCTAAATACCTTGTCATCTATGAAAGTGCTGTTCTTTAAATAAAATTCAACTGAATATGACTGAGAGCAATTTTAAGAAATTAACAGCCTTCAAAAACGGCCTCTGAGGCGTGGACGTTTTTAAGATCCATATGTTCAACATTATTTTTTCAAAGATTTATGATTAAAATTACTAAATGTTTCTATGTCATTGTTAAATCAGTGTCTCGACTATATAATCCAGAGGTTCCCAAACTTTTTGTTATCGCGGCGCCCTTTGACATTTCCAAAAATGTCGCGGCGCACCAAAGTTTTTAACAAGTCTTTTTTTAATTTTGGGCAACTTTCACTTTACAGCAAGACAAAATCGTGAACACTTCTCTAATATCCTGTTTTCAGAATTCAATATTAGGAAAACTATTTTTTTAATTAATTTCCCAAAGATAGTTTAAATATTTGTAAAATTTCAAAAATCATGTTGATTTCATCATAGAAGTTTTAAAAATGCGTTGCGTTGCGTTGCGTTGCGTGGTAATGGAGTAATTCGTAGATTGCATACTGAAAGTTGTCATGTTAAAACTTTAATACTCCTATTCTAATTGCTTATGGAATGCTATTTGGGAGGGAATAGCTATCCAATTAGAGGTTGAAGTAAAAAGACATGAAAACTTCCATTGCCGGCCACGCCCATCTTCTCCGTTACGAGGATAGGAAAGGATGTGATGATATGACACCTACTTTACAAGAGGTCAGCGACTCACCGACACTCCCATAGGTGTCAAGGAGTTGGATATTTGGAATGGGGTGATTTGGGAATCACTATAAGCGAGTGATGCGACAAGATTTAGATTGTGTAAGTGTAAATTATGTAGATGTGTTGGAGTGAGTGACATTGTTTTAGTATATTTAAACTCCAACGTTGGGAGTGACATAGCTAAGAAATTTTGTCACTCCATGGGCCTTTTTGTTTCCGGGATGGGGCACAGGCATTTACACTGTGTCCTGGCTAAAAAGCCTAGGTTTAAGCGCCATTGCTCGCTCTCTGAAACGATAAGAAACACGTTATGTGGATGGGAAAGGATAGTAGGGAAGGAATAACTATTTATCGAGATGCCAGCGACTCACCGACGCGCTCATAAATAGAAAGGAGATGGGATTTTGGTACGGGAATGGTCTGGAATACGGTATGCATATTTAAAGTTGATTCGTGTGTTTAAGTTCTTAGGGTGAGTAGAAGCAACATCCGGAGCTTACAATTTGTGGTTTGCTCACAAGATCGGAAACTTACCAAAAGAGATGAGCTACACTCATATTGAATACCATTTCAAACCTTTGCTGTTCCCATGTTTGATCGAATCTTCGACAATCCTCCGCGGGATGTGGAGAAAAACTAAGTAGCAGTTTCAGCTTCACCTGCGGCTGAAGATCCGGAAAACACTCTTTGATGTTCCGCAGCACTCCCTTGTTCAGCTGTGATATGATAGAACCGCTAATCCACGAATCGTTCAATGTTCCAAGCTTTATTGTGTAGCCACAGTGATATTTATGTGGCTATCCCGTACGTTCGCCATCTTGAATAAAAACTGACTGCCAGTTTCATTTTCTCAATCATGTTTTTCATAAGAAACTGCGACAGGAATGACTCATAATTTTCTTCATTCTTCTGCAGTCAATCCGATTCGCGGAAAAGGCACCACATACAGCACATAATTATTTTCTTCTTGCTTTTTTCTCCATGGCCTCCGACGGGCGCACCGCAAACTTTTCGCGTGTTCTTCTCCTGAATTACTAGCACAAACTAGTACACGACGAGTTCTAAAATCTTCTCAATTCACCTTCAGCAGGTTCCTGTTACAAACACATCAAATCACGCTTTTCCAAACACTTTTCACACAATCCATTTCAAATTGTATCAGCCAGATTGACAAATCCGCGAAAAAAAAAACAATACGCCACCGAAAATTCAAGATGCTGCCGCTCACGCGCAATGATTGCTTCGATCTCATTTCATCATAGAAGTTTTAAAAAAAAGAAGAAACTCAGATGTAAAGGTAAAACAAGCTGCTGAATTTCAACAGTTCAGCTAAAAATTCTAAAGCGATTGCAATAGTTAAAGAATTCTTATTGAATAAAATTGACTACGCAGAACTTGACCAAAGCTTCAACTTTTTGCGAAAATTGCAGAGCAACACTTTTATTTATTTTGAAAATTTCGGCAAACTGGGACACATGAAGAAATTGTAAAGACCTGCCAGGTGGGCTTTGATTGAACTAATTTTCATAAATTTCAACTTAACCCTTTGGGCCTGGATTGGCCATACATAACCCCATTGATGAAACCGAGCATAACAAACTTATTCGAGTTCAGCGAGGTTTCGGCAGTACCGATGAAACAGTCCGGTCCAAAAAGGTCAATGCTAGCTCTTCACACTACCAGATCGACAAACACGCATGCCGCTAAGCTGTTCCAAAGACCTTGTAATTATTCTAAAAAGAACGTAGATAATGTTCTTGAATTTGAAAACTTTGGACAAGTTATAGTAAAATCAAAAGCAAAGCAGAAGTTTAAGAATTCGAAAAACAATTTCAAATACTTGAAATTTTAAAATGTGGTTTCAATTGATATGTTTAAAAAGGATATCAGAAATCCTATGGAACAATCGAAGAGTCAGGAAAGATTAAAAAAATGTAAGTGACACTAGTTTTTCTCAAAAATATAATAATAAAGGTGTTCCGCAATACAAATAAAGAGTTTGTTTTTTTTTGTTTCGTCACAAAAGTCAAAATCCTGCGGCGCACCTGGGAAAGGTTCGCGGCGGACCAGGGTGCCGCGGCGCACAGTTTGGGAAGCACTGATATAATCCAATAGATAAATGCATGGTTTATCGATTGGAAGCAGGTGAACAGTGTCTTCTAAAACTTTCTCATTTTTTTTATGAGACATACTGTAGCCGTGCCAAATTCTCCACGCCGGAAAAATCGCACGTCTTCCTCGACGTCTCGTAGCTGCTGATAAACATCGGCCATTCTTCCATCCTGCCAGAAAACGTTCGCAACTTCCTGGACAGGAATTGCCGAGCGGACATCTTCGCCTTCGTCGGTTCTCGCTGCCGATTCATTTCATTTCATTTCATTCCATTTTCACTTGCCGAACTTTCTTCGCTGCTTTCTTCCTCCACTGCGGACCTCTCCTCTTTCTCGCTTTCTTCTTATTCTTCTTCTTCGCAGCTTTCCACCTCTTCAGCGGACTCTTCTTCTTCTTCTTCTTCTTCGGAACTCGCGCTTTCCGACTCAACAACTTCCACCTTCTTCTTCATCTTCTTGGTTGTTTTCATCTTCTCGAGTTTGGGAACCCCCGAACCGAATGGCATCGAATCTCCGCCGCGCCCGATCAAAAAACTCGAAAAATATAAGAGCATTATCATTATCAATCTTTTTATTATCAGAACTGATAATACTTTTTTTTTAATTATTTCTCAACATCGTATGTAACCAACCGAAAGATTTTCAAAAAATCACAACCTCACAAGAATGCTTGATTTGAATAGATTGACTATAGAAGACAGAATACAGATGATGGAAGATACCCGATAGTAGATGTAATGTGCATTTCTGAACTCAATTGCTTTTCCGAAAGTTCTAATAGTCAAAAAGTATATTCTATAATTACCGATTGAAGCTTGATCGAAAAAGTTTTACTTCAATGCTTGCATAGGCTTTCAATTAGCACCACAAAGTTCTCGATTAATTACAGAACAGCCAATTGGGAGGGATTTTCCTAATTCGTTTAATATATACTTGGAGTAAAGTTTAAATTTGAGATACGATTGTTACGGTGAGTTTAGGAATTAATAAATTTCAAGTATAGAACGTCAGACGGCTAATAGCACATCCTCGCAAAGAACACATCTCATTAAAATTGAAAAGCTTGCTCAACTGGGGGTAGGGATCAAACATTTCGAATTTTATGTCTTTTCTTCCATTAAAACTGTCGCCTGCTGTGCGCATTCCGTTGTAAAGTTGTTAAGCTTAATCCATTTGTTATGTTTTATAGATTCCGCTTTTTCTCTGTCGTCGGCATCGTAATAAAACGAACGCTATCCAGTTTCCACGTTTAGGGGATGGGAAATATAATTCCTATTGGGTGCATTTGCCACCGAGTTAACCGCAATAAACCCAGTCGGGCTCCGATTTCTTCCCCATACTCAGTCCACTTTTTATCGATTTGATGCCAACCTGTCGTCGCTGAACTGCAGTGCGCACAGCCTCACCAGTCTCCATTCGTATCGAATGTCCGTGAAATTGCACATACTGCTGCAGTGTTGTGCATCCTAACGATAGGTCCATTTACGCTGCTGCTGCTCTGAGAGTGTGTTAAATGAAATGTGAAATCGGAAACGTTTTGTGTGGTGTTTGGTTTTGCGGGAACGGTTTAACCGTGTGCGTTTCGCACTAATGCTCGAGGACTTTTTTTTTCATGTGGCTTTCAATCATTACAATGCATACACGTGACAAAATAGCCTTTGTTGATATTGTGCACGAAGTCCATCAGGAGAGCACGTTTTTTTCTTTTCTGCGAACGGTGTGCTCAATTGGGTGTGTCAAGTGAGACATCGACACGGTATAGATATGATTTGTTTTAAATTAATTATTGTTCAATTGACGCATACACAAATTTGATTTCGATTGAATAGGTTGTACTTATAAATTTCTAAATTTAAAGCAGGCAAACTCTTGATGGCAAAACTGAAAAATTGATGATGGAGACGCATGGTAGATTTAAATACATTGCAATGCACAAACGATAGGCAGTTAATTTTATTTTCCTTCAGATTTGTCACCTCGAGTTTTAAACTTCGTCGTGTCATTATCAGACCGTTAGCAACATACTAACCAACATCAGGTAACCTATACAAAATGCAATTACCACCTAAGGCAACAGGTTCGACAGAAGAACGCCAAGAACAGCAACCACTACTACTGCCTTTCCACCGGTGGCTTAATCGGAGGAAGACGAGTCGAACGTCCAGTGCAGCTTAAAACATAGCACTCTCGTCCGGTAAAAACTTTCCCATGAGATATTCATACGATGAAAGAGCATCATGCTGATCTATCGTCTGCTCTCGGCTGTACCGGACATCCGAGTCTGAAAATAACATCCAACAACGACTGGTTGATTGGATATGTCTAGAGCGCACGGCTAAAAGGGTGAGACGCCCTTTGCCTGTCGGCTTTGGTTGGCTTGGCACTCAGTTCGGGTGCTTACTCGGACAGCAGCTTACACCTGGTTTGGTTTTACTAAACCGTATATCCCACGGTCGCCGTCGCCGGTCCGGTAGGCAGGAGCACTTTGAGCGAAAAGGACGGTCGCCTGTCGTGTCATAAATGGACACTTTTCGTGGGGAAAGCTATTTCCAGGATTACCGGAGCCGGCCGGTTCGGGTGGGAAGCTTGCAACTCTTCTTATGTATTCTTGTTTGATTTGGATTTCAGCACTTCTAAAGTCTTTGATAGAATTTGTTTTTGGTGACATTTTTTGTGGTGTTTTTGAAAAGATGCCTAAAAAATATTGACGATTCTTTTAAAAAATCTCAAGAGGGTGCATGACGAAATATTTAGATGAATCTTTGGTAATCATAAGAACCAGGTGAAAATGGGTCAAAAATGCATACTTTCGCATTCATCATTCAACAACTTTTGCTTCTCTGCATGAAATAGTCTTTTGATCACTGGAATGTGATCTTTGGTATTGCATGCTCAAATAATAAAACATTATTAGGTGTTCGTCAATTTTCCATAAAATTGCAAGTGTATGAAAATTGAACCATTCTCGCCCCTTCGAGGGGGTGAGAATGGGTCAAGGGAACCGAATTCGTTCTGCAATGACAACAAAGCTAGTTAATATTCTACTTACCAATAATATATTATGAGATGACTATGAGTTTGAGATTCTTAAAAGTATGAATCCACCGAAAAGTGTGATGTTTTATCGAGCCTTAAAAATGTCATTTTAAAAAGGTCTCATTTTCAAACTTTTTTCAATGATTTATAAAAAAATAACCATTTGCTCCAGAAACCTAATATTTCGACAGGAAAACTACGAGGATAACACCATAAAATTTTTGATTCGATACACGCAATATTTGATGAGATACATATTTCAGATAATATTTTGACCCAATCTTGCCCCTCTGACCCATTGTCACCCCCTACGACAGTAGTAGTTTTCCTACAGTCTATAGTGGTAATCACGTTGAAATATATGCGTGCCTTTTTTGTAGATGTAGTTGTGAAACTGCGAGGAAAACATTTGCACTCCTACCCCGGATGTTAGTTTTATCATTATTTACCCATTTTACCCAATTTGATTGGGTAATATTTGCATATGCAATCTGAATAGCCTTTGAATTAGAGTGCATTTTTGTGTGAGGAAAAACTCGCGCTAGTGTTCGTGCGTTGAAATGTCACTTATCTCTATAGGTATCAGTGACTACAGCGTTACTTTGCACCAACACCGATCATACAGTAGAGAATCGGTCTTGTGTGATGATCCTCCAGTTTCCTCGACCCAGATCTTGAGGTAAAATTTCTCAAAATACTCCCTAACAGACTCTTAAATAATGTTCATTGAAAACACCTGAAAGAATTCCAGAACAAACTTCTGGAGGAATTCTAGAAGAATCTGCAGGAATTCTAAACAGAACTCAGGGAGGAAACGAAAAAAATTCTAGAATCCTGGAAAGCGTTCATGAAGAAATTCTGGAACAGTTTCTGAAAGAATTCAAGAAGGAGTTTCCGGAAGAAATTTTGAGACAAGTTAACAACGGAATCCCGGACGGAAGAAGTACCGTAAAACGGGATGGTAACATAAGGCTGAATTTCAAAAGGCTGAATGCACATAGGGCTGAATACAAAAGGCTGAAACTATGGATATGTAACAAAAGGCTGAAATTACAAAAGGCTGAAATAACAAAAGGCTGAAAACATGGCAAATTCCAAAACTTGAAATATACATAATAATGAACTCTATAGAATCTGAGCTGAGGGTTCAATGATTTAAAAGATGGTATTACACAAGGTATTATATTTTCCGGAATACTATTCCACGGAGTGGCATTTGCCGAAATTTCGTTCCCGTTGGTGCTGTGTCATTATGCCGAAGGATATCAGGCCTCAAATGCCACTAAGGCGAATGGGTTATAATGATTTAATGCAAAGGAGCTTTACTAGGCAGCCTAGTTGAATGATTGAATTATGATCTATGCATTTACCTCGAAAGAACAGTCTTTCTAAAAAAGCGGGAAAAATCTCTGATGGAAGAGTATTGTGGCCGCAAATAGTACAGTATAACGACCAAGCGGAAAGGTTTGATGATAATATCTGCATACTAATAACTCTCCCGTGAGTGATTTTTCCTTCTTTTAAAAATAGGTTGTTCTTTTGAGGTATTTGCTTAAATTCAGTGTTGGCATTCTTACCAATGTGTAAAATGCAGCGAGCTTCTGCGTGCGCATATTCCTTTAAAACGATTCATCGGAGATTACCCCTTCTTTTGAACATAGGCTGTTCTTACTGTGTTTGAATGTTATAGCTGCATCTTTTATTTATCAAAGGTTTTCCTTCTTTTAAAATGTTGGAAGAACCATAATTTAAGTTCAGGTGTTGAAGCTGCTTACTTTTTACCAGATGTTTCTCCTTCTTATAAAATAGGCTATTCTTTCAAGCATTATTGTATTCGAACAGAACGTGAGCCAAAAATGAACTGAACACTTTAATTTTTTTGGTTGACAAAGCATTGAACTTGCCTGTCAGAGCTTTTGCTGCTTAAGAGCGCCCGCTCGGTTCCCCCCCCCCCCCCCTCTGAGTTCACATGCGCTTATCTTCATCATTAAAATTGAAGGGTGAAATGGCGCAACTATAACCATTTTAGTATCACAGATACCAGGGTAACATGTTAGTCAGCATGCTACGGGTTCAGTCCTTTCCAGTTCATGCCGCGTTCAATTTGTATGTTCAAATATATTTGATCGCAGTGTGCGGAGTATGAACTTCAATGCAAATTGAACGCGTTCACACTGCAGTGCTGCAATTCGGTTCTGAATTCTTATGCGCACAACATTGGGGGAAATAGTTTCTGTCGATATGTGATGCTAATAAACCTGTTTAGTCACTCGGAGTTCCTTGAGAAACTTAATCAGGAATGGCCAACTGATGGACTGACGATCAGACTCTATTGGTTTAGGCAATTTTACGATTTTCGATAATTCATGCCAATAACTCTGTTACTGTGTTGTATTAAATCATATGATTGGAAATCCGGATTTTCCAAAACCCATGTTGACTGGACTGTGGTACGCTCAGATATGGTTCCAATAGCAGAAGAATTTCTGAATCTAATGAGCTCAAAATGTTTGAAATCTGTGGAAACATGGTGGAAGTATGGCCATTTCAGTTTCGCGGATTCCGCTAGTGTTCAATTTAGAGCTCGCACGCGTTATAAATTTAGAACTGAACAAATTTCAAACATTTTTGAGCAACAGTTAGGTACAATAGTTTTTGCCTCAACTATCGCTTATTACCCGAATTACCCGAAAAAATCTAAGACTCATTCAACCTAGTTTCCGAGTTGACACACACAATACTTCAAATAAGTGGAAATAAATTGTTGGCGAAATGCTTTGTCAATTTGAGCTAAAATAATTTAGTATTAGCGGGGTATTGGCCGATATGATACTGAAGAAAGTACAATAACATAGACATTATGATACCGAAATCCATAAGAATATGTTCCACTTGAATGTCTTTTCATCAGTTAGAGTTAGCTCACGTGACCAGATGTCAATTCGATGAATAGTCAAATCGATTGAATGTCATATACTTCCTCTTCCGTAAAATGGGTTTTGACCAAATGTACTTTCGAGCAAAGATTCTTTTGTTTCCTATGATCATTTTCAAGTCGAGTCAAATGTTTATCAAAGACCAATAGATTAGCCATAAATGTCCAAAATGTCATTTCATTCGATTCTCTACAACTTTCAAAACTTTTCAAAATGTTCATATCTTTCAGCCTTTTGATATATTTCAGCCTTTTGATGCTTTCAGCCTTTTGATCATTCAGCCTTATGTGTTTCAGCCTTTTGATCATTCAGCCTTATGTGATTCAGCCTTTTGTACGTAACCCCGTAAAACGGGGTATCATTGATCAGCGGGGTAACATTGATCGGCTTGACCGACCTCATGAAATGTTCAAACAAGCATTTTTCATTGGATAAGTTTCTGTTATCGAATGGTATATCGTGATCTGCTATCATTTGGCTATTAAATGCCATGTAATTCATGAAAATTGAGTTTCATAAACAATAAAATAAATCGATTTTTCCATAACTGTGTTTCGTAGCGCAATGAGATACATTGTCAAACATTAATGCATGGCATGAATACTAGATGCAATATGAGATTCGAAATCACTGTACTTCTTCAATATGATATCCTAGAGTTGGATGTAATGAACGAAACTTTTATAAAAATGCTCTTTTTAAATAAAATATACAATTTATTAAAAGTAGGCTATCAATTCCTTAAGCCATTGCCTACCTTTAGGCGTTATTCGCGGTTTGGAGGATTTTAATCCTAAAATAACTCAAAAAGTACGTAACTTGCAAGAATTTGGACGACATATTCGAAATCAGCGACCCCGAATTTAGTAAGTAAGGGTATTTTCAACACTAATGAACATTGATCACTGACATGATCAATGTTACCCCAAATCAACAAAATAAAAAATTAGATTAAAAAGTATATTTAAACATGTTTAAAAGTTTCACAATACTTTTTCGAGTAGCTTAACACATAATCAGAGGGTCAGTACTTGTTTTAAAAATATAAAACATGTAACATTTGCTTTAACAAGAGAATTATTCAAGAAAGATCGAAAATTCTGATCAATGTTACCCCGGATTACGGTACCCGAAGAATTTCCAGAAGCAATTCCTAACAGAAGCCAAGAAGAAATTCATGGAATTCTTGAAGTAAATAGATACCGTCGTGCGGGGTGTCATTGGGCCAAAGTGGGGTGTCATTGGGCCACTATTTCGCACGTTTAGAATACGACAGGTATGCATATTGTGTGCTAAACTACTAGAATACATAATTCTAAGATACTTTACATTTATCGTAGGATTCTCTGACTCATGGTTTCCCAAACTGTGGGTCGCGACCCCTCAGGGGGGTCGCCGGCCTTCAACCAGGGGTCGCGAGGGACACAACAATATTTAACTGTAACAGAGATCGAATGAGAGAATTTCTATGGGGGGTCGCGAAAACTGCTGGCAAAAGGGGGTCGCGCGACCTGAAAGTTTGGGAACCTATGCTCTGACTTATACTGAATCCGTAGAATCGCTGGACCTACAGGGGATAGGTAAAATGATCGGGACAAGCAAAATTTCCACTTTTCAAATATGTCCAATTAGCTGCAACTTTTCGAAAAGTGCATCAAATATTCTCAAATTTTAACTGTAAGTTGAGCAACTAGTTGTGTAACAGTGGACATAAATTGGAAAAGATCGGGCTATTCTTGTTATTCATGTTATAAGCTTTTTAGAAAAAGGTAGAATTGTCCAATAGCCAACTTTGAGCTGTTATATCTCCGGATTCAATGAACCGAATGCAATGAAATTTTGTCCATTTATGAATCTGAAAAACGTTTGTCTCAACTTGAAATTATTAACAAAAGAAAAAGTTTTAGCAATTTCATTAATTTTATGATTTTTTTAGTAAATTGGTTTATTTTTAATATGCATCCTATTACTTTTTCTTTGAATTACCGCCTATGTTGTTACTTTCTTTCAAAACATATATATACATTAAGTGAACTATAATTAGCATCTTCAATTTTGAAACGATGTTGAATTTTTAGAAAATTTGGTAATTTTTTAGAAAAATAATGTAATTGTTATAATTTTCTTCCATGTTAAGAATTTTAAGTAAAGTTAAAAGTTTATCAAAGCTCATTATATAAGTCGTAAATGGTTAAAATTTCATTGCATCTGATTCATTGAATCCGGAGGTATAATAACTCAAAGTTGGCTATCGAATAATTATACTTTTTTTCTAAAATCTTAATAACTTCGTGTAGAATAGTCCGATCTTTTCCAAATTTTGTCCACTTATACACAACTAGTTGATCAACTTACAGTGAATATTTGAGAATATTTGATGCAGTTTTCGAAAAGTTTCAGCTATTTGAAATTTTTTTGAGACGGGAAAAATTTTGCCTGTCCCGATCATTTTGTCTATCCTCTGTATGTCACCCTGAATGACGGTAATGGAAGAATTCCGGAGAATACTGGAAAAACTTGTAATTAAAAGGCACGAAATGTTGCTAATTGACAAATTGAGAGATGAAATTTGTGAAAAAAATCGCGTTCTGGTGGGATTCGAACCCCACGACTCCGTATTCGCTAGACCGGCGCTTTAACCATCTAAGCCACAGAACAAGTAATGATTCTGCGGAATAGAAAGCCAATCTGATTCCGAAGCCGCACCGTGAACACTCCTATTTCACAATCTTATCTCTCTTTCGGCTTAAGGTCCCATAAGACATGACAAATATTTGGCCAAACAAGCTCAACAAGTTTTACAAGTTTTTGCAGTATGTTTCAGACATACCAGTAAATCTGGTAAAATGCCAGTAAAATGGGCAATATGTGTCATTGAATCCCGGAGACGTTTTTGGATGAATACCGAAAACAGGATTGTAGGATTTCTGGAAGGATCTCAAAAAGAATTCCTGAAGATAACCCAGAAGGAACTTTAGGAGGAATCTCGCAAATTCCTGGAAGGAATCCCAGATGGAGTTCCCAGGCATATTTTCCAGGAATACATTCTGGAAATCATAAAACAAAATTCTTAAGACATTCCCAAAGAAACTATTAGGAGAATCTAGGATTGAATTCCAGGAGGATTCCCAGAGAAATCCCGGAAGAATTTTTTTGAAGTCGCAGAAAGAAATTCTGAAAGAATCCTGTAAAGGAGTTTTTGGAGGAACCTTTTAGGAATCCCAGTAACGATCCTAGTGGGAACTTCTAAAGGAAAGGAACCCCAAAAACAATCTCGGATTAAGCTTCATGAGGAATCACAGAAAGAAATAGTAGAAGAGGAATCCTGAAATGAATTTGTGGAGAAACAACGGAATTTTTTTCCGGATAAATTTCAGGAATAATTACTGCGGTAATTTTTGAGGGAATTCCTGAAAGAATTTCGAAATTAATTTCTAAAGAAATTTCGGAAAGAACTTTGAAGGAGTTTAGGAATTCCTGAAGTAATCTCAGAAGGTATTTCTGAAGAAATTCTAGAAAAAATCTCTGAAAGAATCTCGGAAGTACTTCCTGCAGGAATCCTGATCAGTGCTCTTGATAGAATCCCAGACGGAAAACTCTTTAGGAATCTCAGGAGAAACTCCTAGACGAACCCCAGATAGAACTTCTAAAGAAATCCTAGATAAATGCTGCCTTTTTTTCACAGTCAGTTTTCTGACGAAATTCTTCATTTACAGTTGGTTTGGCATAAAATTTTGGAATAACCGTATAAAATAATTGTTCTCAGATTGCTCTCTTGCGAAGGAAGGCTCTCAGAAGTGTTATTACATGAGTTGCCTTGGTTACTGCATTGAGCAGATGATTCTCTGATCGAAAGAATAAATTTGGATAATCGATCCAAGAGCACTGAGATCGATCCTCAGAGCCCAGACAACCAGTAACCGTATAAGTGTTGCACAAGATGATAAAGTGGAGGCCATATGCGTACTGCCTCTATTTAGGCGCATGTTAAGTGTACGGATATCGCCTCCACTTTGACATCTTATTCAACATCTTATACGATCACTGGTTGACTGGGAGGTTCATGAGGGGCATTTTAGGGAGTCTTAGAGAGTTTTAGGGGGTCTCAGGGGCGTTTCAGAGGGTCCTGGAGTGTTCAAGGGGTCTCAGGGGCGCCTCAGGGAGTCTCATGGTTTATGTGGTCTTAGGGGTATTTCATGGGGAATTCTGGGAAGAATCTGGAGGTCTCAAGGGCGTTTAAGGGAGTCTCAGAGGCGTTCAATGGATCTCTGGGGGATTTCAGGGAGCCTCAAGAGCGCTTCAGGTGATCTCAGGAGGTATCAGGATGTCATGGGGACGATTCAGGGATCCCGTTTCAGAGGAGTACTTCGTTGTTTCAGGGGTGCTTCAGGGGGTCCTACTAGTATTTAGGAGTATCTCTGGGGCGCTACAGAGGGTCTTAGAGACGTTTCAGGCTGCCTCAGGGACATTCCTTATGGGGTTTTGCGATGTCTCAGGGGCGATTCAAGAGGTCCAATGTGTTTTGGGGGGTATCTGGAGGCTTCAGAGAGACACAAGAGCCTTTAAGGAGTTTCAGGCGGATTCGAGGGGTTTCCAATCGCGATCAGGGGCTACATGGAGGTCTCAGGGTCGTTTCAGGGAGCAGTAGAATGCCTCAAAGGTACTTCTGTGGGTCCCAGGGGTTTTTTAGAGGGTTCCAGGGAGTTTCAGGGAATTTCAGAGGATCCCAGGAGTCTCAGGGGTGCTTAAGGTAGTCTCATGGGCGTTTCAGAGTAGGTTAGACCCCACTCAAGTCGGAGATAAATTTTCGTAAAAAAAGAAAAAAAATATTTTGGGCCATTGGTTGTTGTCTAGTGTATTAAGTAATTTTCAGTTTGTGCAGCCTCCGGCTGATGACGGCATGTATTGTCTTGGTTTCGAAATTTGAGCGAATAAGATAAAAAACAATGGCCGAGTTAGGTACTGCAAATTAAAATTTCCGATCACACTGTTTGGAATGCGTGACTGTAGGAGTGTTAAACTGCCCTGCCACCTGGGAATTCATTTAGATAATGCACTGATTTTACATTTCCCTCTTTCTAAATTTTTGTTAGAAAATAAAAACTAAACTAAACTACCCTGAATGTGATTTACCCAGAATCATTGGCGTAGCTAGCTTTTTCTTTCTTCTCGCTCACTCTCCTAAACAAACGCAAGAAAGAGCGGGATGCAAGAGGGGGCCTGTGCCCCTCTTTCATCCTTATTTTTCTCGTGTTTATTTAGAAGAGTGAGTGAGATAAAAGAAAAAGCTAGCTACGCCAATGCCCAGAATGTCACGATCATTACCGGTCATAATGAATATCGATATCGATTATGGGACACTTCTACCCTTTGTCTTCTCCTCGAATCCTCAATGGACCAGAACAAAAGTGATCGATCCTAAAGCTGACATTTTGACAACCAATTGAACCCTATAAAGAACGAGCGCACACATTCGCGATAGCGTTGGCCTTTTCGGAATCCCTTTAAAGCTTGTATCTTTCACCACTCGGCGGAACAGCACACCCATCTTCCCATCGCATAATCGTCACCACCACCAAATGGAACGAAAGGTTCAGGTAGGTAGATACACGGGAATGTCTGCTAGCTTATCGGTTCTCGTCCCTACCGAGACTGGGAGGGCGGGTCTTATCGCAATCGAATTTTTCGACCTTCCTTTGTTTAAGACGTTTGCGGTGGGTGGGGATTTCGGTCGGTTAGAATGTGAAGCTCGTTCGGAGGGTTTACGCTAAAATAAACATCTGGGAGCTTTCGTTACTATCGTTTTGCGTTTTCCGTGTGGTCGCCTTCGATAAGCGACTTATGATTTTTGTTGTTTCTGGGTTTCGTTGTAGTGGTTGGAGTGTTTTTACGATTGATTGTATTGGGATCTAGAGCTTTGAAAGTGTGATGAAGCCATTGAGTATTGAAATATATTTCACTTCAGCCAACCATACGAAGCGATAAGCCAATTACATCTCTGTTAAAGTAGGAGTTGTTGACTTCAAGAAGGGGCTTTGAATAGGGGTAGTTTAGTTTTCTCTTTGGCGTATCATCCCAACAAGGACATAGACTACTTCTCAACTTTTTTTTACTAATTCTTTCACAGTTGTTATTTGAGAGCTTTCTTCCACAATTGCTCATTTTTGCATTCGCGAAAAAGTTCTAACCCGTAATGGGTCTTGTTGAGCATTTTTGTGCTATAACTAGTCACTGTGGAAATATTAAGAAGAACTCAAAACACAATTGAAGAAGAAATGCACTCCTGTAGGAACGTAACGACCGAATAATCTTAATCGGAGTGGCAATTTCGACTTCAAAGTAATGACTCAAAAAAGCTCACAATCATTTAGAACAAACTGCTTTTCGCCAGGTTAAGAATAATCCATATTACCGCAAAAATAGATCTTGGTTGTCATTTCAAGCTAAACTCCAACTATGACTATTACGTTTAAATGTGAAATTTCCTCACAGTTACATATGTATATTGTATATTATTCCGGAGGATGAACTAACTATCTATCGGATACCGGATGCCATGGTACCGATATGAACTCGTAGTACCTTGCGAGCAGCCATTAACGACCGGCGGGACCGCCTTTGGGGAAACGAACGATACGACAACAGTTGTGGCCAGCAGCTAATAAAGTAGTTGGTGGTAACCTAACCTTATGTAGGTAGGTGCTACTTCCACTTGCCGTGTGGCGTTGCACGATTTTCTTCACTGCTCCACAGGGTGTGTAGTCTAGGGACCGCACGTTAGCATGGTTGTTGGGAAATATTGGGCAACGAAAAAGAAGTGGAAGCATTTTCCGACATGCTGCTGTGAAACGCTCACGTGCGAAGTGATTCGGGGAAGATTTCGTGTTTATGAGTATGATTTACGACCTGTAACAGGTGGTCGAATTTGAATTAGCATCGTTTGCCATGTGGTTATTAATAGGATGCATACATGTGTGTATAGTTGGTGGTAGCTATGAATGGAAAAATTTCCGGTATTTTGAGGAAACATTCTGCCTCGTCAGCATGAGATATTCGATCCGATTGAGATAAACAGCTTGCAAAATAGCAAAATGTATGGCATGGCTAACCCATACGGAATATGCATAACAATCAAATCCAGATGCACTAGAAATGCCAACTCTCTCGTCGGTGTGTTTCTCGAAGTTCTGACTACTGCTGCACAACCGATTCAGAGCCACAACATCCTACGAGAACACCCGGAAAGGGCAAAACCACAAACGACAGTTTCATATCTGGAGCATTTGCGTGCTGATGAAGCTTTTCATATTCAATTTGAATCTAATTAGCATAAATTAAATCCCACCGGAGATAGACACATTCCCTTTCTGCTCTATTTTGCATATCGCTGCACTTTTTTTCTCCCATACGATTGCTGGTTGGTTGGATGGCAAAGTGCTTTCCGGTGCCATGGCATGGTACACTCCGGTGAGAATACAGAGTGTTGGTTCCTGACTTTGGTGATATTTTTTCTGTACCCACTCTCTACTGGGATGAAAGGCAGCTGTAAGCTTTGGTGTCAAATCTACAAACGAGATAAAATGCACATTTTGCGGCTTTTCCGTGGTAATCTTCAAATTAACACGAAACTAATGTCAATGCGAAGCTCTATGATATTAATTTCGTAAATTCTGGAAATATTTTTTTTTATTTTGTACTTTGTAACTAACACCTTTCAATAACTTCACAGTATTAAAATCAAATATAAAGTACGTCGAATAGTTCGGTTTGATTTGATGCAATCTATGATTCTTAAATTTTTGTTTTACTTTTATCAAATGTCCAATTATGTATTATTCTTTTTCTTTGTAGGTATGTACCTAGACGTTCGCCATATTTATTGTGAGTACAAGCATACCATAGTTTATAACATGAACACTTCCACAAATCGTGCATAGAGTTGCAAGTCCTAGAATCATTTTAAAAAGTGTCCAGACCTGAAAAGGTTTCGATTGATACAGGGATAAATAAAATGATCGGGACAGATAAAATTTTCCTTTCTCAAAAAAAAAAAATGTTCAACTAGCTGTAATTTAAAAAAAATGCAATCAACTTTTCTCAAATTTTCACAGTAGTTGATTAACTAGCTGTGTATCAGTGGTCCAAATTTGGGAAAAATAGGGCTATTCTACACGAAGTAAGAAAGATTCTAGAAATAGGTATAATTATCCGAACAACGCATTCTTGGCTACACTGAAATAAGTTTTGTTGTGGAAACTATTGATTCCATAATAAAATTACTAACCGTACCTATGATTCTCAACCGACAAAAAAATCTGTCAAGTTAACTGAAATATGATTGAAGTTACAATGCATTGCAGTAAATGTGACTAAAAGCGTAGTCACCTCAACAACAAAACATTGTCAATTTTTCCTGGACATGCATCTAACAACACAGTATAGTTAAAAATACAATGCCCAGCTGTTGAATTAAACTTATTTTTGGTAATGTTAACTGCACTGTTAGTCAAACTGACAGTGTTTTAGTGGAATTAACTGGAAATTGTTGTTGGTTGAGAAACATAGGTACGGTTATTAATTTATCTATGGAATCGGTAATTTTCACAACAAAATTTATTTCAGTGTAGGAATCTCCGAATATGACTGCGCATACTTTCATTATTTACTTTTTGCGCCGAACTCTCGACAAGGCCTTTTCCAAATCTAGCCGCGTAGATACTTACCTTCACAGTTTATTTTTCACATGAATCAGACCTCAATCACTAAATAATTTAAAGTTATTAGGACCTGAATCACTTGAATAAGAAGAGAACCAGATCTGTATCTCTTGAATATTATGTGAATTGGACCCAGAGATGCCAGATTATTTTATTAAAAATCTGTATCAATACATATTTTTCTGCATCGCCGTATAGCAGACACCGAGAGTCCTAGATTTCAATAGAAACTAAAAAAAATGCACTACTTTTTTACGGTTTTTAATTTTTACTGGTTTTAATTTTTTGAAATACCAATGTGTGAAAATGTACAAATTTCCATAAACTTTTTAAAGTTCAAGCAACAATTTATAAAGTTTTCATCAAATTTATTGAAAATAACTTCGCATTTTATGCTTTCTGGAGAAAATAGCATTTCGTTAGCATTATAGTGGTCTTTACGACAAGGCGTTTAATCTAATTGGTCGTATATGCGCTTATAGTGCGACTTCACAGCATGTTTCTGCAAAATAACAGGCTATCTGAGTGCAGCACCTTCAGGAACGTCGTATCAAAATGTAAAAGAAGCGTAACGCCTCGTCGAGCAAAACAAAATAAAAATAGATATACGTCTGTTTCTTGCTCTCCCCGCTTCCTAGTCCTTGCACACTCGAGCTGATTTTTTTTCTGTTTTTATTTATGTGTATTTTAACTTAGAGCTAATGCTACACTTCACAACTCGAGCTGATGTTAGGGGGTACTTTTTTGCATGTTTTCGTAGTTTTTGAGGTTTGAACTAACGATCCGGAGATTAGTCAATCATGTTTGGTACTCAAGTTTCTGCTCCACGCTACAGGATATGTTACAGCTGTTTCGTTGGCGTGCGCTGATTTCATCCCCAAATTAAAGAAAGTGGAAATCAACTTCAGTTCCAATACCCTACAACTTGTTTTCAAAGAGATATTCCACAAAGTATTTCCATTCCCTCTTCGATAACACTGCTCGTCAAAATTTTATAGAATTCGGTGTTATGGGATGAGAAAAAAACGGGTTTGGGACCCTGTGTCATAGTGAAAGAATTTTTGAAAAATATTGGATCGGGTCTTCACAGTTTATTACCAAAGTTTATATGGAGAACTTGGGGTGTTCAATCAATATAAAAAGACAATTCACACCCTCTTCAGCCAGAGGCTGCACAGACTGAACACATTACTTACAATAGACAACGGACAATACACAGAACACCCAGTGGCCCAGTGATGAATTTTTCGTTCGACGAAAAGTTTCCACCGACAGGAGCGGGAATCGAACCCACACTCCGAGGCTTACGATACGCCTAGACGACTGTCGCCGTTAGCCGCACGGTCACGAAGCCCACATATGCGCATTAGAACGTGCCGTGCATATATTTAGGCGTTTTCGGTACTTAGGTTTGTTTCGTTATTGTCTAACGCCTAAATATATGCACAGCGAGTACTAATGCACATATCAATTGAACACCCCAAGATCTCCATACGAACTTCGGTCATAAACTATGAAGACCCGGTCCAATATTTTTCAAAAATTCTTTCACTGTAACACTTCTAGGGTCCCAAACCCGTGTTCTTTTTTTTTCATCCCATAACAAAATTTAGTGTTGAACGGTGTAATTGATTCTCACTTCCTAATAATTTTATGATCCGGCAAAGCATCTAACGATTCGGCACATATTTTTCGACGAAATTAGAAAAGATATTTTGCTGATGGCCATGTTCCCAATGGACTACCCGCTTTGCGTGCAGCCACAGTTGATCAGCAGGAGTAAATCAATTTAATTTTGTATGGCGAAATGCATCTAAACTTGAATTACTTGAAATACAAAGCTTTTCCCGATAAAATATTTGGTAGGCTTAATAGTGGTCACCATTGTGCCCAACCACTACCAAATATGTTTTCGAATAATGTGTTCCACTTTGAAGAATTTGCCTTTAGATGGTATTCGCCATACAATATTTTTGCGATTTACTTTTAGCGATTTTTCGCGCATAGAAGCTAGCGCCACATTGGTCGATGCGGAGAGTAGGAAAACAGCCGGTGTAGTTAATTCATTGACACCAGTTGCAGCAATGTTTACTGCGGACCTTCTGGATGAGTGAGGGAAAAACGAATATGCAACTCAGATGGATAAATTATCAACAGAGGCATAGACTCTGTAAGAGAGAGACAGCATGCGCTGTCAAACACATAACATATCTCCCATATTATTTGCTCCTGGCATTTGAAGAGCAGTTGCTAAATGCTTCCAAACGAAAATATCGCAATCAGTTGAAATGTTAATTGACAAAAAAAAAGCTTTTAAGCAGTACAGCTTATACTAATTCAAGGCAGCTATGCATTCGAACTGCTTATTTAGAGCAGGTAGCAGTTTAAATGCCTACGCCTTATTTAGAGCAGGTAGCATTTTAAATGCCTATGTATGTTCTACGGCTTATTGAAATGCTTAGTGGTTACCTGGGTTAATCACTTGAATATGAGATGAATCTGACTTGGATCACTTGAATATGAAGTGTATCGGACCTGAATCATTTGAATATGAAGTGATTCGAACCTGAATGCTCACTAGCGTCACCTAGTGGCAAAATTTTTAATCAAACTGCTTGTCAATATGATGTCAACGAGCTTCTGAATAACTTTGGCGAAGACTTGAACTTTCTAATTTATCGGGATCGCAAGATAGATTTTCGTTAAAAATGCTCATTTTTACATTCTCACTAACGTCACCTGGCGGTAGAACTGCAAAACAAACTGCTTGTCTTGATGAAGCAAACGACATTTTGAACAATTTTACTCAAGACTTGAAATTTCCATCTCATCGGGATTACGAGATAGAGCTGGTTGTAAATACTTATTTTTACATGCTCATTACACACTTAATTCTGAATACCGTGTTCGGTATTTTTTTGTCAAAATAGAACAGCTGAAAACAGCAATGACGGGTTGTTAATCTTTCACATACGTTTTGGACAGAATACTGAGCCTCAGTGAAATCTATAACCGAAAGTACCGAAATAGTTCTGCTGTTCTATTTTCGTCAAAAAAGTACCAAACAGGCACTTCTGGATTGTGTGTGTAGTGTCACCAATCGGCAGAATTGAGATCCTTTTTTGATACATAGTCTGTTCTTTCGAGTAATACTGATGTGAGGAACAGTGGCATTATCACTTGAGTTCATAATTCGTTTTCAACCGAACGGCATTCGGCCAAACAGCTGCGTTTGATCAAATGAGATGGAACCCCTCTGAACCACTTTGCGGAAGACTGTATCTTTGCGGTTTATTAGGATTTCGAGATATAGCAGCATTTTATAGTTTTCAGGTGATGCAAAACTTTTTTTTCAACAGAGTATTGCAATACTTTTTCAAGTGAGCCCGTACTTATGACAGGTAGTGTTCCCAACCAGAAGCACATAACAAGATCATATCAAAATTCTGACAACTGCTGTTAGAAATAACAATAGTTGATATAATTCTGGTCTAATGGTTTTTTCATCTCCATAACAAAATTATATTAATATTTGTTATAATTTTAGTGACTAAATTATAACAAAACTTGTTTCATTCATTCAAACAGATGTATAATAATATTTGTTATATTATGCATTATAATATAAATGTCTCTAACATAATTTCGTAACACGTTTATTGCTCCATTTTTTTTGTAACAAAATAATTTCAAATTTTTTAAAAATTTTTGAGTTGTCGCGAAAAAGATTGATAATTTTTGTTGTGTTGGTCACTCGAGCCAAGAGATTTATAACAAAACTTGTGACATATGTTCTGAAATATATAACAGAACTTGTTTAATTTTGTTATGGTTTCGCAAGTTCAGTCTAACAAAATATGACCTAATCTTGTTATTATGATATCTCATCTAGTTATATTTTTGTTTTTATTGGAACGAGTTTTGTTCGAATTTTTGTTATTTTAACTACTAACGGTACATGTTTTATAACATCTGTTGTCACAAAAATCATTGTGACAAAATAACACAAAAAAATTGTGTTTTTCCCATCTTGTCGAGATATTGCCTCAGGAAATTGAAATTCATTGTTATATATAAAAAGGTTTACTTACTTACTTTCAGTAGGTCGGCTCTAGAGGCACGGGAAATTTGTGCCATTACTTACTTACTTTACTTACCGATCAGGCTAAGGCCGTGGTGGCCTCTGCTGTACATAGTAGCCGTCCTCATTCCACCCGGTCCATGGCTGTTTGTCTCCTGTTCTCCACTCTGCGTAGGGCCCGCAGATCGGCCTCCACTTATGTACTAATTATTCTATCATGAACAATAATTACTGTTTGTAAACATAATTAACAAAACTTTTATATTTTACTTGAACATTTGTTCAGCTCACTTCGAAAAAAGTCTCTTTTTAAATGCATACGTAACAACCATATTCTCTTACAAAAATTCTTACAAGAAAAAGTTGTTGTTGAATAATCGTGAATTGTATAACGTAATAAATGGGAAAAACAGTCGATAAAACTTTTTAGATGCTCATTGAGACATCCTATCCTGCTAGATCATTTCATAGGAAAGGAAACATGTTTTCCATTCCAAGTCATTCATGACTCAAGCCATCGGGCAGCGGAATACATCTCTCTTAATTTTGAAGAACTGTTTTGAATGGGATTTTCCGGCACTCCCACTAACCAACCACTATCATCATTCATGATGCGGAGTGTCTAATTAACAGCTCCCCCTCCTTCATCATCGGACGTTATCTTTATCGGAGCACATCTCAGTGCACACCAATTTGTGTGCTTGACGGACCGTCCGGTGTTTTCCATCATCATACCTACCCACTAGATCGGATGTGCTCTATCTTGAGCTATAGCTTGCAACCCGGCCGCAGTTTATATTGCCCCATCGAGATGCCCGAAGTTGATCTTGGAAGACAGTAATTGCTTGACAGAATCATCACGACTCGTTTCCCTAATTGATAAGAGAGGGAAGCATGGAGACCGAATTGCCACTACTGTCTGCCTACTACATACTACTGGCTGGCTGGACAGATAGGCCATTCGTAGCATTATCAGAGGCTTCTCCGGAATAGCATCCCATCAAATCGTTTACGTTTGCAGGGGCCGGCCGGTAGTACATATACGATTGTGGCATGGTTACGCCTACCTAACGAGTGCGATTTCGTTATACGGTCTGTCAATTGAGGATAGATTCGTTCTTCGTTCAATGAAAGTTGTTGAAACTAGGTTGTGATGAAGACTTGTTTTGAAAAAAAAAAACCTAACTACCTGATCGATGTATCCAGCGTTGCACGGAAACTAGTTGATGTTTTGACCTGCATGGGAAGTTTTTTTAATGAAAGCATTTTTTTGTAGAACGTAAATATTTGTTGACTGCAACACGTTACAGCACAAATGTGGCAGCTGACTGATGGAACCTCTTTATTGATAGATCTAGTTTTGTTCGAATTTATATTGAATTTTTCGTTGATGAATGCACATAGGGTCTTGTACCATTTGGGCAGGTGTACCTATTTTGGGCACTTGCCGCTATAACTAAGTCAATTTCAAACCGATTGATTTGAAATTTTGTATAGAGTTAGGCACGTGCAGTACCTAACTCTGTACAAAAAATCAAATCAATCGGTTTGAAATTGACTTAGTTATAGCGGCAAGTGCCCAAAATAGGTACACCTGCCCAAATGGTGCAATACCCTATGTGCTTCAAACCATTCAGTTTACGGTTAGTTCTTTGAACACCTGTTTTTGACTGGCTAGCTTACCCCAGAATAAAAAGACATGGTGGGATTACCACTCATAAAATTTGCCCAAAAACCCGAATGTTCATTGGCAAATCATTTAACTGATATTTTAACCTTCCGTAAATCACCACCAGCACCACGCTAATGCTGAATACTAAAAGCGAGATTTTTTTTAACGTGTTTTACAAAATACAACAGCGCGATCGCTCGAGGGTTAAAGTTTCATGGGATGTACATTGTCATGTGAATATGCCATTCTATTTAAGTTTACTCTTCAAATCAAACAACAATAATAACAGTATTTTTACTCAGATTGTTTGTACGAAAACGAAATTCGATTCATCATCAAAAATATAGTGTGTCTAGTATGCCTCCAAAAAGTATGATTCAATATAAAATGGGTATGTAATCAATCTGGTACTCATTGTGGTGTTTTTTTTTTTTCAAGGATAATGATTCACGATCCAAAGCCAATTAAATGTTTTACTTCCAAAAAGCTAGTTTCCATCATGTAAGAAAACTTCCGAACGCGATGTTATTAAAATGTGCTCACTATGATTAAATGGGACTTTTATATAACTTTAGCAAATATTCCACAATTTCACAAGGAAAAAACAATCCAAGTGCAGCTTTTTTTTCAAAAGTTTTTGGAAATGATAATGCTTTATGATGTTAAGGAGGCGTTACAGAGGAATGCAAAGGGCTTTATGGCCTTACCTGAAACGCCTTGAAACTTCTCTGAGACCCCGTGGTACTCTGAGAACCCTGATAGCCCATTAAATGTCCCAGAAATCTTCAGAGACCCCTGAAATGCCCCTGAGACTCCCTGAAACGTGCCTGAGATCCCCTAGAGCTCTCTAGGATTGAAAAAAAGACACGGACATCGTCTTCAGAACCAGAAACTTCTTTTGGACCGCCTGGAAGAGTGTGACCAGGAAAAAAATAGAACTTTTAATGACTTTAGTATGAATTAGCAGATTTATAACATCTTCTACTTCTGCTTCTCACCGCTTAAAATAATTGTAAGATTTAGAGCCCGAAAGACATGACAGTAGACGGCAGTAATTAGTTCGAACAACCAACATTTGTTCGACAAGCATCATATGACTCACTCGAAATAGCCCCGTTTCTACTTTCATTTCATATTAATAGTTGAATGATTCAATAAGCCGTGACGTCAGGAGCGGAAAAGTATGCATATTATTTGCTTGGTTCTAAAAATCATTTTTGCTCCACACGAATTATTCGATTTGTAAACAGATTCTATGCTTTCTCCCAAAATTTGAGCTAATTTTGTTGAAAATTGAGACTGGACAAGCCTTTCAAAGTTTGTATGGGAATTACTATGGGAAAGTGATGCTTTTCATTTAATAGGCAGGGCCCCTAGGGTAGGCTAGTTGACCGCGGGTACTCCTAGGCTTCTCTATCAGCTACAACTTTGCCGAAAACCGTTTTCAAATCTCACGGCTCATTTATTATTTACCGATTTTAAACCAGAACGAAAATCTTTGGTCATGATGTACAAACTATTGGATGGGTATCACTGCAATTTGCAGTGAAGCATAGTAGCCTTGATTTCTGTGTGCTATCTTTGGCGCCATATGCAGCAATGTTGCCTGCTGGTAAACTGAAGAATCACCGTATAAGTTTCTGCAGATCGCAAGAAATCCATAACTAATTAATGATGCGTCCGATTTTAATGCGGTCTACGGCAAAATTGTAGCCTATAGAGTAGGATCAGTAAGTCGGCTCCAGAGGCACGTTCTCCTCCATTTGGGAAATTTGTGCCATCATAGAGTAGACTAGAAATATTCGAGGTCAAATAGCCCTCTATAGTACTAGGGGAAAGCTATTGCATAATCAATGAAAAACATTCCCATAGTAATTCCCATACAAACTTGACCCTTCAACTTGTGCAGTCTCAATTTTCAACCAAATTAGCTCAAATTTTGGGAGAAGGCGTAGAATCTGATTACGTTCAAATAAGCGGTGTGAAGCAAAAACGATTTTTTGAACTACGCTAATGCATATCAATCAGGAAACACAAAAGAATTTGTACAGGAGCTGAGGGGGAATTTCTAGACAAATCCTAGTAAACTTTCTAGGTTTAATCACCGCATGACTTTATGATAATTGAATTTTTATTGGCTTTTCTCGGTGAACGTAATACTACTCAAAGGAGGAGGGAGTAACGAAAGTAATGAAAGAAACGGTGGATAGAATCGCAAGTGTGCGACGAGAGAAATTGAATAGAAGTTGAAAATTAACAGAGGGCCATAATTGAACAACACAATCACAACGACGACCCCTTTGCCTAACGTCCTGGGTTTGAACGGCTAGGTACTAGTAGTTTGATGATGACTACTAGCCCCGGACACCCGTCGGCATATAGACACGGCGCGGAAGGTGCTCGAAAAGATCATCCTCAATAGAATGTTGAGGTTCACCGAGGGCGAAAATGGTCTTTTGAGTAACCAGTACGGCTTCCGGAAGGGGAGGTCCACCATAGACTCTATCTTGTCGGTTACAAAAACCGCCGAGAAAGCACTCGAGCCTAAGAGAAGGGGGATTCATTTCTGTGCGGTAGTGACTCTGGATGTAAGGAATGCGTTTAATAACGCCAGCTGGGGCTACCCGGGTACCTGTACAAGATTCTCGGAAGTTACTTTCAGAATCGAGTACTAGTTTATGACACAGAGGTGGTTCGGAAGTGCTTTCACATAATCTCAGGAGTCCCGCAAGGTTCCATCCTGGGTCCGGTGTTATGGAATGTCATGTACGACGAGGTGTTGAGGTTGTCGGATTTGTCGACGACATTAAGCTCGAAGTCTACGGTGAAACGATCGAGGAGCTGAAGTTGACTACCGACCACTCGATCAAGGTTGTGAAGGCGTGGATGCGGTCCAGAAAACTGGAGTTGGCTTACCATAAGACTGTGGTGTCGGTTGTTAACAACCGGAAGTCGGAGCAACCAGTCGGAGATCAGTGTAGGCGAGTGCACTATCCTGTCGAAGCGCTCCGTCAAACACGTGAGAGTGATGATCGACGATAAGCTTACTTTCGGTAGCCACGTTGATTATGCCTGTAAAAGAGTCTCCACAGCTATTGCGGCACTGTCTCAGATGATGTCCAATAGCTCTGCGGTGTACGCCAGTAAGCGTAAGCTTCTGGCTAGAGTCGCTACGTCTATACTAAGGCATGGCGGTCCGGCGTGGGCCACTGCGCTAAGTATTGAATGCTACCGTCGTAAGCTGGAAAGAACTTATGGGCTTATGTGCCTGAGGGGTGCAAGCGCGCACCGTATCGTGTCACACGACGATCTTTGCGTCATTACTGGTATGGTGCCATCCTTATCATGGAATGCTTCGAAATGCGCGTCCCAAGAGGCATACCCAGGACTGCCAGGATGGCCTCTATGGTCAAATGGCAGCGCGCATGGGACAGTTCCACCAAAGGAAAGTGTACCCATAGATAGGTTGATACCGAGGGTAGATAGTTGGATTAATAGGCGCCGTGGGGAAGTAACATTCCACCTGGCACAGGTCCTTTCAGGTCATGGTTGCTTCCGACAGTATCGACACCGTTTCGGGTATGCAGATTCTCCCGAATGCCCAGTGTGCAATGGTTTAGAGCAAACGGCGGAATACGTTTTGTTCGTGTGCCCGCGTTTTCGCACAATGCGTGACCGAATGCTTGCCACATACATATGGAGAGGACACAACCCCGGACAATCTTGTCCAGAGGATGTGTAGGGATGAGTTTGGCTGGACCGCCGTTTCAACGGCTATCACTCATATCGTCTGGAAGCTACAAGAAAGTGGCGCGTGGACTCGGAGAATGGCTACCCAGCAAACATAAAGTCTTATATATCAAAATTTTTAAAATCAAAATATACGTATTTTGAGAAAAATCTATTTTTAGTTTTAAAATTGAAAAATATGATATCTGGCAACACTGTATCAAAAATAATATTTTTTCTGGATTCCCTGAACGATTCCCTATAAAAAAGCCGAAGGTCGAAAATGTGTATGTGCAATCGTTTCAATGATAAAAATAAAAGAAAGAGAGGATAATTTTCATATCGGCCAAAACGAGGGGTGCTGCCACGGGCCGAGGGGTGATCCGATCGGCACTAAAATTTGGTTAAGTACGGTTCCTTTGAATTCCACTAAGAATTTGCATCCTTTGACAGATACGTATTTCGACCTCAACCTCAACAAGCCCAGGTTAATCATCATCACTAAAATTTGGATTTTTTCTTTTTCCATCTAAACAAATGTTTCAACCAAATTTGGTTCATATCCGTGATGGTCGGTTGCAAGTTTTCACATTTTCTCGGTCACTTCATATGGAATGACCCATATGATGTTGAATTGGATGCCTAAGTGGAGGCCATATGCCTACACGCTTCCATTTAACCACGTGTAAAGTGTGCGTATATCGGCTCCACTTTTGCATCCTATTCAACATAATATGCGATCGTGTGTTGACTGGGTAGTTCAGATGAGGTACACGAGGTGGTCCAGGGGTTTGGAGTCGGCTTCGTAGGTCATACCGGTGCCCTGCGGTCGAGATCGACCCTTACAGCGATTAAGTGGCCGCGGAGAGGAATTCCCGGTATCGTTGCTGTCGTGGCGTTGGTCGACTGGGTTGGATCCGAGCCCGCGGTTGGAAAGAGGCCCCGGTAAGGGTCGGGGCAGGTGGAGACACTGCTGTCTGCAACCTTCTGGTGCATCTGATAGGGCTTGAAGGGTAGTGATACCCTTTCTTACGGGCAGGTTAGATCGGGTTGCACGTGGGCATCAGTTCTGGATGTCTGCTTAGCACTTGGGCGCGGGCGGGGTTGACCCTGTCCGTTTTCTGAGGACGAAGGGAGTGGTGAGGACCACTCGGGAAACAGGCTAAGCGCCAGCATGCTACCGTGAGGGACTCTCCAAAGCGAGTCATCGATCATACTGCTAGGCTACGCAGCTATCCTTGAGGGTGCGATGTGCACTAGCCCTTCTCTGAAGCAATACCTTCTTGGTGGTTCCGGAGAGACGTAAGGTTTGGCGATCATAGGAATGTGTTCAGTGGGTCGAGGAGAGAGTAGTCCTGGCTTTTACTATTGCAGTAGAAGACGACCTCAGCTCCACACTACCCTAACCTTCCTGTTGGGGTGCCTGTTTGCAGATTATCCCCCTATGGATTAAAAGGAGGTACCAAAGAGGTGCCAAATCTCGAATCGCACTTGAACTACAGAGGAAATGGCAAGCCAGATAGTTGAGTTGCAAGGCATTTGTTTTGGTTGTCCTTTGGATAATTCTGACCAAATTGTCCTGTGGATTTCATGTTTACGATATTGGAATATCCCCAGGAGAAATTTCACGAAATGATGCCATGATAAACTTAATAAAATATTAAAAAAAAAACTGTGTGCATTTCTTGTTGGTTTTTCTACTTTCATTCATTGTACATTTATTGATTTGCTATTTGAACTTTTTACGTTTTAAATGAGAAAATTAAAAAAGAAATTCCTAGAATAAATTAAACTTTCTTATACATTTTCTATACCATTTTAACAAAGACAGAACATTTCGCTAACTATTTCTGAGCAAATTCAGTCTGAAATGTTTCAGCAAGTTCCGAATTTTTCCGAACGTTTCTCTGCAAGTTTCGAGGATTGTCTGAGATTTTCTCAGTAAGCTGCTCAGTAAATTTCATCGAGAATCGTCCAGGTACTGCACCAGGGAATAAGCAAAATTTCTCCAAGAACACTGCCCGAAAATTTTTGATACCTTTTTCCAAAAAAGTTCCAAAAATTGAAAAATCCTAAAATTTCTCAAAGTCTTCATTAATTTAAATAATCAAAAATAATGCCTTCAAAGTATATCAAAGACTCAATGAATTATAATTTCAAGAGAAATAGTTAACATCTTGATCAATTCAGCCACTTTCTGGTGAGCTTCGATCCCACCGTGCATCGGTCTCCTGTTTCGCTGGCGCGTTGTTTACACTGAAATTGTGCGTTCCTGTTAAATTGATTTCAATTATTCGCCGTTTAACTTTTCGCAAATAAACACAACAAAGTGAACTAGCCGCCTAGCTTGGTCGGCACCGTCGGCTACCTCACGCTTGCACATCACCACCGACCGGCGCAGCGAGGTTTGTATCTTTGGCTGTCGATCGATTGGCAGAGCGCGCGGCCGGCCGGCCGGTGGTAAGCGAACGTACCTTGCGTGGGTTCGGCCGGCTGATTGGTTTATGTGACGAGAAATTGCTCTTCTGCCCACTTGGTGGGAAATCAATCTCGCGCGTTGATTTTGTTACCGGGGTGATATTTGGGCAATGCATTGTCGCTTGATATTTTTTTTATTTTGGCTCTTTAGGATTTCTTTTGGATTTGTTTTGTACAGATATACAATGTTGCACGTAAAAACTTAAGCAGACGATATAACTAATCTTTCATGCATATTTAAATACATGTACTGAAACAGATGATTTTGCATGAATCCATATGTAGGGACTTTTATTTTTTTTGAAACATTGAATATTTATTTTTCACGAATCATCATCCTTGTAGACTTGAAACCTCCCAGTCTCTTCTTGAAGCTATACCAGGTGATGGTTTTTCTTTTATCTTTATCGTCATACAGTCCATTTAGGTTGCTAGAAGTAAAGACAAATGAAGATTTTTTTACTTAAATGGTTTCTTTTAGATGGCTTACCTATCAAGACAACTTCGGTACCACCATGCTCCCATGACATACATCGCGCAGTTCTTCTGGTTATCTCGATCATTGTCGTTGTCCTTCGTTGAGAACATCATTCCCTTGTGATGCTTCGACAAAGAATCGCCTGCCGTTCCACTATATTTTCCAAGTTTTTTCAACGAGTACTTTTCCTCTTCACTGCCAATTTCAAATCCATCGTACTGAGCATAGACGAACTTGCCTTTAAGGTCTTCCAGTTCAATCATCAGAACATGATTTCGATTCTTCGTAAGCCGATGCACCTTTTCCAATCCGAACCAAAATTCACCATCAACATCGCCAAAGCCATCTCTGTAATCAGTCCAATTGCGATAGAAGTCTACTGAACCATCAAATCGGCGCTGAATGACCAACCACCCACCTTTGGCTGTCTCTTGCTCGCAATATCCTTGGATAGGCATTTCATTCGGGAATAGATGTAACGAATACTTTCCGGATACCTTCGTGGACTCTTCCGAGCATGATGTAATATAGTTTGACTGTTCAACTGCACTGGTGCTATCGGTTAACATAACGTGCTGTTGATAGTCATGACACTTTTGTTCCTGCAAAACTGCGGAGTTGATCTCGGTAGGATCTATTTCACGCTTTTCCATCTTCTCGTTGGCTATTTTCACAAGGTTATCCTGAGTCTGCATGATTTGTTCGATAAGAGTTTTGAGCTCCAACTGTTGTTCCAAGAATTTAGTTTCTAAGTACTCCATTTTTTGGACTAGCACGTCACAAGTTTTACACGATTCGTCTGCTTTCATTATATTTTCACTAGAGCTAGTTTGAGCCAATGATATATCACCGATCACCAGTATCCAAAGAATTACCTTATACTTTTGCGTCATATTTGTCATAAGCAATATTAAAAATTTTGCACAGCGTTTAGTTTGAACCTGATGCTTCTAGTTTCTGATCCCAAGTGTTATTATTAATACACCAGAAGCATCAGCCGTACCAGGCCTATCAGCAACCATACATTTCTGTGTGGGGGAGAATGTGATAAGAGCGCTCAACTGAGCTAGTGACAGCAACCAATAATTGAAACTTCCTGGTTGTAGTTTCAAGAGAGAGAGAGATGTTGTTGCTAGAATGAACTTGTATGATATTTGCATTTATACAACATCACCAACATTTCGAAAGGACGTAACTGCTTGTAACGTTACATTTTTGTTGTTGTTTCCGAAATCAGATACGCCATTTTAAAATGTTGGCTCTCAAATTTATCATTTTACGCTTCAACGCCTTGCGTATTTAATAAATACACATACATTTTCAATTAGTGCATTAAAGTTTATAAATTCTTCTGTGTACTTCTTTCTTTTGGCTCTACGTTCGCATAGGAACTTGGCCCACATCTGTTATTAATTTTGGGGCTTTTTTTACTTACTTTTATATGAATGTACGTATTATGTTGCAAGTTCAATGATGCACTGTGCCCTGGATAGTTGAGGATCGACGTTCCAAAGCCTCATCTAATTGATTTACAGGAGACCTAGTTTTTCATTTATTTTATTTGCCAACACTTTCTTTTACATCATTTCGCAGAATCTTGCATTAGGGGATTTTTTTTTATTACCGTACGGGTTTGGGCCGAAGGGTCTCAGATTTTCATGAAACGTTTTCCACAGGCAGGGCTGAACAAAAAAAAAATGAGGAAAATTCAGGGTCGCCTATTTTCCCGGAAAACTCAAGTGGTCATTTTTTGTTTTCCCCTGACACTACTTTGAAAAATCATAACTCAAGAACGAAGCATCGTAGAAACAAAGTATTTTTTAGAAAATGAAAGCAAATTATTCAGAAATCCAAAAATATATGAACTGGAAAAAGTTTCTCACAAAATTTTCCACAGTTAAGAAAATTCGTAAAGAAAAGCCGGGAAAACTATGTCCAAACTCGTGGAAAATTTAAAAAAAAAAATTTGAGAAGGTAGTTTCATAAGTTTTGATCGTTGAAATTTTTGGAATGCACTTAATGTTCGTTCCTGAGTTATGACAAATTTTGTGAAAAATGACCATATAATATAGGCTTACATGGTCATTTTCACATAATTGACCATTACTCAGTAACGAGAAAAAAGTACATTCCAAAAATTTCAGCGATCAAAGCTTATAAAATTACATTCCCAAAAATATTTTTTTGAAAATTTTCCACGAGTTCGGACATAGTTTTTCCGGCTTTTCTTTATGAATTTTCTCAACGATGGAAAATTTTGTGGAAAACTTTTTCCACTTCATATTTTTTTTAAATCCTGAGAAAATTTGCTTTCATTTTCATTAAAAAACTTTTATGGCACATTTGGATATTTTTCAACAAAATTGGCCATAACCCAAAAACGAAAAAAAAGTGCATTCCAAAATTTTAAGCGATTTAAGCTTATGAAATTACCTTCTCAAAAATATTTTTTCGAAAATTTTTCACGAGTTTGGGCATAGTTTTTCCGGCTTTTCTTTACGAATTTTCTCAACTGTGGATAGTTTTTCCAGTTCATATTTTTTTGGACTTCTGAGAAAATTTGCTTTCATTTTTCTAAAAAAAACTTTGTTTCTACGATGCTTCGTTCTTGAGTTATGATTTTTCAAAGTAGTGTCATGGGAAAACAAAAAAATTCCACCTGAGTTTTCCGGGAAAATGGGCGACCCTGAATTTTCCTCAATTTTTTTTGTTCATATATCCATGAGCCCTCCCTCTGGAAAAAGTTTCATGAAAATCTGAGACCCTTCGGCCCACTTTGTCTTGCAATTTGTACGATAATAAGAAAAAAAAATGCCCATTAAGTCGTGGACCACTTTATCAAGAAGACTTGCAGCACTGCTGAAAATCGGGAGTAATTGTTTGCAGCGCCATTATGGATGATGGTAGAACTATTCATGGCGGATACACACACATCTTCCTTCATACTCGAACTCATACACTCTTATATATTAATACAAAGGTACCATCTTAGCTCAACAGGCGGCGGTAACGTTAATGACGCTTTCCGTAAGTACGGGGAAATAACAGAGTTCCATGTCTTCTTGATGAAGTAGTCTTCGATTAAGTTAAGACTCAAATTCTGTTTTTTATTGAAATCATTGGAGGGTTTGTGGTGGAATCCCATAGAGCAGGGGTTTTCAGAGCGTTTGGCTCGCGGTACACTTTTCGGAAATTAATCGCTTCGCGGTGCGCATGTGTATTGGACACTGCGTATAAGCTATGTAGACTAATTTTAGTGTATCTCAGACTCCCGTACTCTTCATAGACATTGCTGCATACAAAATATATAAAATTTGTTTGCCAACCCAGTCATCACCGCAGAGAAGTTTTGCGTTGACCCCTTGATGATTTCTAGTATAGACCTATTCCTTAGATCATTACTGGAGTGGATTTCTGCAAAAACCTATGACAAATTCCTTGCAAGATCCTCGGAAGCTTCAATCTCACAACATAGACATACAGGGGATGGCCAAAATGTTTGGGATAGGCAACTTTTATTCTCCCATAAAGCAATTCAAAATGCTGCAACTTTTCATAGAGTGCATCAAAAAATCTCAAATTTTGACTGTTTGTCAACCTATTATGTGTGCATCATTGGTACAAATTTGGGCTCGATTGATTAATCTTTCGCAAAGTTAGAACCGTTCGAGTAAAACACTATTTTTCAGACAACTCATTTTTGAGCTGTCATATCTCGGAAACCAGTGAATCGAATTGAATGAATTTTTAAACATTTATCAACAATATATTGATACTTAATACGACGTTATAAAATGTAATATTTTCTCACGGCGAATTAAGTTATACCAGGTTGAAATTTTTACCCATATAGAGGAAAATAAGTCAAATTTACAATACCACACAAAAATTATTAAATGTGTTCTTTCTTCAATCTAAATAGGCTCTGATATATTTGATTAGAGATAATTTGAGAACAGAAGAGGAAAATCTTTGGATATCAACACTAAAATTTATTGACATTGATGTGAAAAAAATACATTTTTTCGAGAAAAATCCAAAAAGTGTCAATCCATGATAACTTTTTTCAATGTTTAAAAAGTATCTATGTTTTAATAGTTTGTGAAGCATTTACATATTGTTAGTGTACGTTCAAAATTTCATTCAATTCGGTTCACTGGTTTCCGAGATATGACAGCTCAAAAATGAGTTGTCTGAAAAATAGTGTTTTACCCGAACGGTTCTTACTTTGCGAAAGATTAATCAATCGAGCCCAAATTTGTACCAATGATGCACACATAATAGGTTGATAAACAGTCAAAATTTGAGATTTTTTGATGCGCTCTATGAAAAGTTATAGCATGTTGAACTTTTTTGTGAGAGAATAAAAGTTGCCTATCCCAAACATTTTGGCCATCCCCTGTCAAAACTCAGGTGGATTTTTTTTGTTTTCCCCTGACACTACTTACTTTGAAAAATCATAACTCAAGAACGAAGCATCGTGAGCATGAGCATGAGCATGATTGACCGCCCGCGGTTGCTCCTCTGTTATTGCAAGGACAGCTGCATTTACACAAAGAACCAATAGATAACGCTTGGGGCTAGCCTTCTCCTCATTGTGTAAATGCTGGCATCCCAATACTTTTTTTAAAAGCAATACCAGCGCCGTCCGCGTCCGAATGCAGGTCAATTGAGGATAGGGAAGGAAGTGATGACGTGATTCTCGCTTAGGCCAATAACCGAGGAATTCTCTGCGTTACTACGAGTAATCACTAGGAGTTTGGATACGGGAAGGGATGATTTGTTAGGGGCTTTGTTTTGGTAAACAAATTGCTACAATCACCAGACCGATTCTTGTTTTGCTATGACCGATGCACTCGCAAAAAATTGAATTCGTCCTCACATACGCGACATGTCAGGGAATAATGCCCACCGCAAAATCAACTCGAGAAAACAAAACCACATCTACTGCTAGCTGGCATCGTAGGCTGATTCCGGATTCCACACTCACGCCCCGACCACTATATTTTAATTACCGGATGGCTTCTACCCATTTCATTTTTTTATATCAAAAATAGTTCGCGTAAAACGAGGTTCACGAAAAAAAAAGAAACGGAAGAAACACACATCAACACCAGTGAAATTACGAAACTGTACCCGAAGAAACACAACACGCGAAATTACGAAACTCGGCTCGAAGAAATCGACGCGGACACCGTGGTCTACCTGCCACTGAATCGTACGGTAATCTTAATCATTCTAAAAAAGAGATGCTACGCCATTTTGATCGCTGCTTGTAAATCTGAAATAGAAAATAGTATTAAATGGTGATACGTTCTCAACAGTCATATTTTTTTTGTAAATTGTGTTATTTTCACATAGGACAAATTTACCTGCTGCATCCCCCTGAAATAAACGGTATATTAGTAGTGAAAAACAAATAACAAAAATAGAATAAAAAACAATTAATAAATAAAAAAACAGCAAAAAAAGTAAACCAAATCTTGATCCTGCATTTAAATTAGCCAGACTGGAAAATAGCAAGATTAAAATTTGGTATGGTATGGTAGATCTTACGCCGTAACGCACCATTTCAAGGTGATCTACCCACGTTACGGGTTTCTACCCACGTTACGGGTTAAATAACTCAAGAACGAAGCATCGTAGAAACAAAGTATTTTTTTAGAAAATGAAAGCAAATTCTCAGAAATTCAAAAAAAAAATATGAACTGGAAAAAGTTTCCCACAAAATTTTCCACAGCTGAGAAAATGCGTAAAGAAAAGCCGGAAAGACTATGCCAGAACTCGTGGAAAAATCATAACTCAAGAACGAAGCATCGTAGAAACAAAGTATTTTTTAGAAAATGAAAGCAAATTCTCAGAAATCCAAAAAATAAATATGAACTGGAAAAAGTTTCCCACAAAATTTTCCACAGTTGAGAAAATGCGTAAAGAAAAGCCGGAAAGACTATGCCAGAACCCGTGGAAAATTTTCGAAAACATATTTTTGAGAAGGTTATTTTATAAGCTTTAATTGCTGAAATTTTTGGAATGCACTTTTTTTTCGTTTTGGAATTATGGCCAATGCAGGAATCAAACGGCTACGCAGTCTTCAATACGGAAAACGAAGTTTATTGTTTGCCCGTTTTCCGTATTGAAGACTGCGTAGCCGTTTAATTCCTGCATTAAACTTCTCAGTCGATCCGCCAAGAGATTTATGGCCAATTTTCTTGAGAAATGTCCAAATGTGCCATAAAAGTCTTTTCTTTGAAAAATCATAACTCAAGAACGAAGCATCGTAGAAACAAAATTTTTTTAATGAAAATGAAAGAAAATTTTCTCAGAAATCCAAAACAAATATGAAGTGGAAAAAGTTTTCCACTAAATTTTTCACTGTTGAGAAAATTCATAAAGAAAAGCCGGAAAAACTAACTCGTGGAAAATTTAAAAATAAATATTTTTGAGAAGGTAATTTCATAAGCTTTTATCGCTGAAATTTTTGGAATGCACTTAATTTTCGTTCCTGAGTTATGGCAAATTTTGATAAAAATTACCATATAATATAGGCTTACATGGTCATTTTCACATAATTGACCATAACTAACGAGAAAAAAGTAAATTCCAAAAATTTCAACGATCAAGCTTATAAAATTGCATTTATAGAAATATTTTTTTGAAAATTTTTCACGAGTTGAGACATACTTTTTCCGGCTTTTCTTTATTAATTTTCTCAACTGCGGAACATTTTGTGGAAAACTTTTTCCACTTCATATTTTTTTTTTGGATTCCTGAGAAAATTTGCTTTCATTTTCATTAGAAAACTTTGTTTCTACGATGCTTCGTTCTTGAGTAATAATTTTTCAAAGAAAAGGCTTTTATGGCACATTTGGACATTTTTCAACAAAATTGGCCATAACTCAAAAACGAAAAAAAAAGTGCATTCCAAAAATTTCAGCGATTAAAGTTTATAAAATAACCTTCTCAAAAATATTTTTTCGAAAATTTTTCACGAGTTCGGGCATAGTTTCCTTTTCTTTACGAATTTTCTCAACTGTGAAAAATTTTGTGGGAAACTTTTTCCAGTTCATATTTTTTTGGATTTCTGAGAAAATTTGCTATTATTTTCTAAAAAAAAACTTTCCAATATGGAATTTACTGAAAATCAAATATCTCGCGTTGCAGTAAACCAAATTTCTATTGTTTTGCAGGAATAGAAAGCTGAATATTATGTGTTTGACTATCCGAACACAACTTTCACGTTAGATTGATGGATGTCGAAAAAAAAAGTATATGGGACAATAACCTTAAATTTCGGCAAAATTTTCAAAAAAGTGAAAATTTGTATATTTTGAACAAATTCAGTTTGAGAATTCTTTCTCGACGTACATTACAGTTAAAATTCCACTTTAATCGGAATATTGGTTTCGGAAATATTAATGCATGAAGGAAGCGACAAATCGATTTCAAATTGTCAGCTTTTATTTAATACCTAAAAACAATTTCAAAAATAGTTTTTGATATCACCTTTTGACAGCTGGATAACTACTTGACAACTTTTTTCAGGACAAAATCTGCTTCAACAAATTGATGCCATACAAACTTCAAACTGATGGTGAAAAAAAGTTCCTGCACATTAATATTCATGAAAATTTAGATTTCGGCCCAGTTTGACATGTATGTAGAATCAGAATATGGAATTATCTCAACACTGCTATAGCAGCCAATCGATTGATAACACAGTGCAACATATTTTTGTCTCAAGAGCAAACTTATGTGTCGTTGACAGATTTTTGTCCGCTGAATCCGAATCCGTGCTCAGATTAGCTCCAGCACGTCACAATTTGGTTACGATTTTCACTCAATATTAAAATATTGTTCTTGTTGGTACTGCTGACTGCTTGCGGACACTTGGTAGTCCTAGACATCCAGGTAAGTAGGAGAAACCAAGCACAGCGTTACGCCGTTCAACGAAGTGACGCAACCTTGTTACCAACATGGTTCAAAGCTTCAAAGTGTAAGATATATGGTTTTCTATTAGTATGACATCTCAGTCGCAGCCACCATTTTATAATGCTTCAAAACATAAATTTCAATTCCATCTCAGCTCTTCATGACATTTGTTGCATACATCTCCAATTCCTTTTTACCGAACAATTCAGCTGTGCCGGATGGCTGTCACAAACGAACATCGTGGAAATGCTCTACAGTTGGGCATCATGTCGTCGTCGTCGTCGTCATGTCATCAACCGGTGCATGCATGTGGAAATAGAGGAACCCAGATAAAGAGGCAGATCCTGTGACACAAAATATGAATATTAAACACCGATCCGCTTTGTATGCCACAGGTAGCTACCGTTAGGTACCGCAACCCACATGCATGCATCCGGCAGAAGTTGAGCAACTCTGGATTTATCTGCGGCACGTACCCATACATGGTAACTACTGGTGCACGAAGCTTAATTTGAATTAAACTTCCAGCCAATCATACAATAGAAATATTTTATTTTACCGGCTCAGCACGGAACCTACCGCACCGTTTGAGCTTTTGTCTCACTTAAGCTTACACACATCCCCGTTCTCAAAGTTGGGAAGCGGGAATGTCGTCAACTCAGGTATAAAGGTACTTATGGCAGTAGCAAATATATTATGCATTCGATTCCCTCATAATGAGGGTCAACACTCAACTTTTCCACCTCTCAAAGCAGCAATCTGAATTGGAAATGAGTTTCGATTAAATTTAAGCACCCTGGCTTTCGGTAGACGACGACGACGACGACGACGACAACCTACAACGAATTCAATGATGCGGGCGGGGCTTCCTTAACCAAGGACGTCGGGACTCGGAAAATTCTGCGGAATCCAATTTTCAATAAATCGTTCGGCGACAAACATTGTATGTGCGTTAGTCTGTCATGTCGGCACGCCTTGCCTGCCTATAAGGTTCGTAGATTTTTGGTTTTCTTCGGAATGTTGTGGAAAATTTCCTCTGTAGCTTGAAAAGTTAGCTTTATGGGATCGAACGTCTTTGTTTGTGTAACGGAACGACGCACGTAAGACCAAACACTTGATACAGTCTGCAATAAATTTTATTCAGTTTCGATGCGAAGGCGTGGTTTTGTATCGCTGGTATTGGGTAAGACGAAGAAGTTCCGATAGTGGCGACACCTAATAGGTAATTTATAGGGAACTCATTTGCATAAGGGTCTCGGAAAAACTCAATGGTGGATCTGAGAAAGTCGTTTATCAGATGGGATAAAAAATAAAAACCAACATTCTAAATACCTTTTTGAATATTGACACGTTACGTTTTTAGGTTGAGCGATAGAATATATTGCATTTTTTTTACATTATGATTCGATTTTCCTTGTAATCCCACATTAAGAACTTGGCGTCAGTACCAATTCATACTAAAGCCTTTTGATGAACCAACGTAAAATGATCGAAAATGGAACCAGTACTTTGAATAGCATCGGAAACATAGTCTCGTGGGATCACCGCGAAAGAAATAAAGAAGTCAGCATTCTGATGACTTATTATATCAATTTTCTTCTTTGATACCTTTTTGGCCATCCTTAAATAAATAAAAGAAAATCATACCTGCAGTAGCGGTTTCCTTAGTGCTCCCAATTTCATCCTACTAAAACAATGAATTGAAGTGCTGTATCTAATTTCAGAATTTAAAAAGTGTGTGTAAAATATTGTAGAATTTGTACTCATTAGACCTATTCAAACCGCTCTGCAATGGATATCAGCCTAACTGAGGACCGCGAGCGGACCTCTCATTCTCGCAGCATACAAATAACGTTTTTAGCAAATCACTCAACCTATCTCCGGCAGCCCGGAGATAGGAGAATAGCTCAGTTCGAAACACCAGTGAGTTTCCTCAGAGTGCGCGAATAAAGCAGTCGCAAATACACGATAGTCGTCGCAATAAACGTGTTCTATTCAGTAATCGCCAGTGTTCATTTAGTGTGGTGAAGAAAACCTCTCGTCGGTGCGGGACTAATTACTAGTGCGATCACCGTACTATTCACTCTGGGCCGTGGAAATCCCTCCCCAGAGGCGCGAATCGGGAATAGATCGTCTTGAGAACGATAGTTTCGGTCGCGATTGGCCAGTGCGTTAGGTCGAAGACGGAACATTTTATGGTCCTTCGAACCGGATTCGATCGAAGCGACGAACAATAGTGCGGTGAAACAGTGGTGATTGTTCTGTGCGGCGTGGTTTGGCCTTCGCCATTGTACGATCGCCCTTGAAAGGCGGTATTGTTGCTGACCACTGCATTGTTGCTTGGTGCTGCGGTAGCTGTGAGCACGTGGTTCGGGTGCTCAGCGCATATCAACGACATCGATCCACGCGAGGCTGTGCAGAGATCCCCATCGAGCAAACCATCGCATCGGACACGCAGCTAAGTACCTAGTTATAAGGAGATAGTCGAAAGTGGTGTTTAAAACGCCCGCAACGGTTGCATGTGCTTGAAAAGCCATCAAATAAACGATCGTTTTTATTGCGTTTTATTTGGTCTGGGGGGTTGATTTGGTTCGCTGAGTTGAGCGCATTTTGTGCCCGTTGGCCTTTTTATTGACTTGTCTTTTTATATTCTGTCACTCGGTGGGTTCTGTCAAGCGCGGAAACGTTCGATATCGCGGCGCGGTCGGTTATTTTGTGCAGTGCGAGTGTGAAAGTGATTAAGATGGGGAACACCGACCTGAGAAAGCTGACGAAGAAGGAGCGCCAACTGCGGGACATGGTGGAGTCCATTGAGGAGTTCGTGAACCAGTTCCAGGAGGCACGTGATCAAGGCTCAGTTCCAGCAAGACTGAAGAAGCTGGACGAGGTCTACGACTCGTTCTGCGATGTGCGCGCTGACGTCGAAATACTCCTCGAAGAATGCGACACCGACGATGAGGAGATGAAAGATGTTCCAGCAGAGGTTCGCCAACAGGCCATGGCGGCCAGAGCCAAGCAACGTAGCGAACAAAGTTCCAAGATCCTGAAGGCGTTCATTCAACAATACTTCCGACTTAAATAGGCATTAGAAGCTTTCATGCACGGCCCCGGTTCAAGCAGTCAACAGGTTCCGGCACCAACGAACAACCCACCGACGGTGGCTTCTCCTATGCGTGTGAAGCTGTCCGAGCTGAAGATTCCGACGTTTCGAGGATCGCTCATGGAATGGGTCACTTTTAGGGACACCTTCAAAACCCTTATTGTCGACAATCCACATCTGACCGATATCGATCGGTTCACATACCTCCGAACTTCGTTGGCGGGAGAGGCGCTGCAGCAGATTGCGTCAATTGACCTCACGGCGGACAACTACTCCATAGCGTGGCGCTCACTGGAGTCACGTTACGAAAACAAGAAGCTCCTGGTGAAATCCCACATAGATGCCCTGTTCGCAGTCAACCCGATGAAGAAGGAGTCATTCGAAGCGCTGAATCACGTCATCGGCGAGTTTGAGAAGCATCTTCAAATGCTGACGAAGCTCGGCGAAAATACTCAAGATTGGAGTACACTTCTGGCCCACATGCTGGCCAGCAAGCTCGATCCCACAACGCAGCGGCTGTGGGAAACGGAACATCGCTCAACAGATGTTCCCAAGTATGATGACATGCTCAAATTCCTGTTGAACCACAGGACAGTTTTGCGTTCTATTTCTGGTGAAACAGAACCACCAAAGGAGCCGAAAAAACCCTCGAAGTTCAGTAGCAGTTATTCGGTTCAGCAACAGTCATGTCCATTCTGCAGTGATGGGCAACATTGGAGGTACCAGTGCAAGCGGTTCAAGGAAATGAGAGTCGACGAACGGAGGAATGCTGTGAAGGTCAACGATTTGTGCTTCAACTGTCTCGGTCGCGGTCACACTTCAAAGGTCTGTTCCCGAGGCGCCTGTCGTGTTTGCGGTCAACACGGCATCATTCATTGCTGCACATCAGTGAGCACTAGTGAGCAACAAACACCGCCATCGAACAAGCGCTCGCAACAGTCAACACAGAACCCACAATCGAGTCAGACAAGTTCAATCTCACAACACAGAAAGCCAACACAATCCAATCCTCAGCAATCCTCAAACCAATCACCCAAAAACCCAATTTCTATCGCTAGTCCAAACATGCTAACACCTCGCACACTAGACACTCCTAATGTCGTACTTACCGCTCAAGAAGCCAAGGTGTCACGATCGGTTCTACTAGCAACTGCGATCGTGATCCTTGAAGACCCTTTTGGAAACACCATGCAAGCTAGAGCATTGCTAGACAGCGGCTCTCAGCTGTGTTTCATTTCTGAACGAGCATCGCAGCGTTTGAAATTCAAGCGCTCTCGTGAGGCACTTTCGATTAGTGGTATCGGTCAAGCCGCTAAAAGGTGCAAACAATCAATTTCCGCCCGTGTTCGATCTCGTATTTCGTCGTTCACTGGGGAAGATGTATTCTACGTTCTACCACAAGTTACGCTTAACCTTCCCATCCGGAAGATTGATTCCACCAGTCTGCAACTTCCGGAGGACATCGCACTCGCCGATCCGCATTTCACGGAGCCCGGTAGCGTGGATGTGATCATCGGAGCAGGATTGTTCTTCGACCTGCTTCTCAAGGAGAAATTCAAGCTCGGAGAGGATGGACCAGTCGTGCAAAACACGAACCTTGGCTGGATTGTATGCGGAAATCTCCCTACCGAGTCGGACGTGCTTAGGCCGCACGTTGCCAATGTATGCACCGAAAAACTGGACGATCTGCTCACGCGATTCTGGGAACTGGAGTCGTGCAAAACGAATAGTGTACTGTCACTAGAGGAATACGCCTGCGAAAAACTCTTCGACCGCACAACGGTGCGGGATGAAAGTGGGCGGTTCATTGTAACACTTCCCAAGAAGGAATACCTGATTCGTCAACTTGGGGATTCAAGATCCACGGCGATGCGCCGCTTCTTGTCGCTAGAACGCCGGCTAGACCAGAATGTACATCTCAAACAGATGTACAGCGAGTTTATTCACGAATATCTCCGCATGGGCCACATGGAGGAGGTTGTCGCGGATGAAGAAGATGCTGCGCTGCCGCAGTACTTTATTCCGCATCACTGCGTCATCAAATCCGACAGCACAACCACAAAGCTGCGGGTGGTGTTTGACGCATCGTGTGCTACGTCGACCGGAGTCTCCCTCAATAATGCGTTGATGGTGGGGCCGACGGTTCAGGATGATATCATAACGATCACACAGCGTAACAAAAATTAACTTTTTGTCTGTCTCAAGAGCAAACTTATGTGTCTCCGAAGGATTTTGGGCCGCTGAATCCGAATCCGGGCTCAGATTTGCTCTAACACGTCACAATTTTGAGCTATACCTCAATTTATAGGGCAAAATATGCGGTTTTGGGCTTTTTTGACTGCAAGCCATTAAGCAAGGAAATATTTTTTTTAAGCAATCAAAAGGTTAATTGGTCAATTAACATCTAAATTAACGACTTATGCAAAATATTTCGTTTTACCAAATCGAATTTGATAATTTTAAGCGATTTATGTTAGGTGCGACATTTCCCATACAAGTCACCCTCCAAAAGTTGCATGCAAGTTTTCATACTAACATAACATGCTTAAATCTATCAAATTTGATTAGGTAAAACGAAATATTTTGCATGAGTCGTTAATTTAGATGTTAATTGACCAATTAACCTTTTGATTGCTTAAAAAAAATATTTCCTTGCTTAATGGCTTGCAGTCAAAAAAGCCCAAAATCGCATATTTTGCCCTATAAATTGAGGTATAGCTCAAAATTGTGACGTTTTAGAGCAAATCTGAGCCCGGATTCGGATTCAGCGGCCCAAAATCCTTCGGAGACACATAAGTTTGCTCTTGAGACAAAAAAATGTTGCGCTGTGTCATCCTTCGCTTCCGATTTCATCGGATTGCCATCGTAGCGGACGTCGAAAAAATGTACCGCATGGTACTGCAACAGTGGACGGATCGCAAACTGCAGAAGATCTACTGGCGAGATAATCGGAACGAGGAAATCCGAGTATTCCAGTTGAACACCGTAACGTACGGGACGGCATCAGCGCCGTATTTGGCCACAAAATGCCTTAAGCGACTCGCAGAACTGGATGGACACAAATACCCTGAAGCAGCAAGAATTCTCAGCAAAGATTTTTATGTTGACGACATGATGACTGGAGTTGACAGTGTTGAAGATGGAGTCAAACTGTGCAGCGACATGCAGCAGCTACTGAAAGGCGGAGGATTCAACCTGCGAAAGTGGAGCAGCAACTGCCCTGCTGTTCTGGAGGAAATACCCGCGGATCTCAAGGACGACCGCAGCTCGTTCGAGCTCGACGACTCAAGCGCTACCATAAAAACTCTTGGGCTAATATGGGAGCCCAGGACAGATGTATTCCGCTTCATGGTTCCGGAGTGGACATCTTCGATGATCTGCAAACGTTCGGTCATTTCTGACCTAGCCAGAATTTTCGATCCCATCGGACTAATCGGAGTCGTGACAGTAACTGCTAAAATATTCGTGCAGATTCTCTGGAAACAGAAGGTTTCCTGGGATGAACCTCTACAAGACGAGCTCCAAGAACAATGGCTCGAGTTTCGCGCCAGTCTGTCGAGGCTCGAATATCTGCAAATGCCGAGATGGATCGGTTTTCGGAAAGATTGCCTCTCGGTAGAACTCCACGGATTCTGTGATGCATCTATGAAGGCCTATGGAGCATGCATATATGTCCGATGTACACACATCGATGGGACAATCACATCCCACTTGCTAGTAGCAAAATCACGAGTCGCACCGCTTGCAGAGATGGGAAAGAAGAGGAAACACCTCACAATTCCACGGTTAGAGTTGTCTTCCGCTGTACTTCTAGCTCACCTGTATGAGAAAACTTCAGCAAGTATTCCAGTGTCCACTCAGTCGTATTTCCACACCGATTCTATGATTGTAAGATACTGGCTGTCATCAAACCCGTCGCGATACCAAATGTTCGTGGCGAACAGGATCTCAGAGGTGCAGCATCTGACAAAGAACGGAACGTGGCGACATGTTGCGGGCAATGACAATCCCGCGGACGGCCTATCGCGCGGTGTTTCGCCTGCAGATCTACAGCAGAACTCGCTATGGTGGGAAGGTCCGAGCTGGCTGCGACAAGAGAAGGACTGCTGGCCGGAAACACACGAAGTAGTACTGGAGGAACTCGATCGTTCGCACTTGGAGGAAGGTTCCGCAGTAGCTTCAGTAGCAGCAATTTCTCCGCCGAGTGAAATCTTCGGTTTACGTTCCACATTGCACCGGTTAGAAAAACTAGTCGCTATGTTGCTGCGCTTCAAACACAACGCTCTGCTGGCACGTGGATCTACTCCCAAGAGGTACGGCCCGGTTTCACATGCAGAACGGGAGGACGCCCTACTACACCTAGTGAAGCTGTCACAGAAGGAGTGCTTCGCTCAAGAAATCGCCGATCTCGAAAGAAAGGGAGAAGTCAAGCCAACTTCTCGAATCAACACTCTCCATCCACGGCTGGTCGAAGGCGTACTCCGAGTTGGCGGCCGGCTGGAAAATGCTCCAGTTTCGACGGACCGGAAGCATCCTATGTTACTGGACAAGAATCATCCACTAACGTTCATGATAATGCGTCGTTTCCACTTTGAACACCTTCACGCTGGACCACAACTGCTGGTAGCCAGTGTCCGTGAACGTTTCTGGCCACTCAGTGCGCGCAGTCTCGCTAGGACGATTGCGCATGGATGCATTACCTGCTTCCGGAATAAGCCGACAGTCCATGACCAGTTGATGGCCGATCTTCCTGCGGAACGGGTTACCCCAGCGCCACCATTTCTTCGGGTGGGCGTTGACTATTGTGGGCCCTTCTTGATCAACTACCCTAATAGAAAGCGAATCAGCGTCAAGCACTACGCCGCAATCTTTGTTTGCTTGGTAACTAAGGCGGTCCATATTGAGATGGTTGCTGACCTTACCACCCAAGGTTTCCTGGCCGCACTGAAACGGTTCGTGGCCAGACGTGGGAAACCAGCCCTTATTACGTGCGATAACGGCTCCAACTTCGTTGGAGCAAGGCGGCAGTTGGACGAACTTGCCGCTCTGTTCAGAGGCCAACAATCTCAGCAAGCAATCACTGCTGGAGCTGCGAATGTTGGGATAGACTTCAAATTCATCCCTGCCAAATCCCCAAACTTCGGCGGTTTGTGGGAGGCGGCAGTGAAATCCATGAAGCAACACCTGAAGAAGACGATAGGGCTGCGAACGGTTACTCCCGAAGAACTGAACACAGTTCTGACACAAATCGAGGCGTGTCTGAACTCCAGACCGCTTACACAGATCAGCAACGATCCGAGTGACCTTGATGTGTTGACTCCAGGCCACTTTCTCATTCAACGTCCTTTGACGGCCGTGGCGGAACCGTGGCTGCAAGATTTCGTTCAGCGTGTGTGGTCCAGATGGTCCATGCAGTACTTGTCCGATCTGCACAACAGGACAAAGTGGACCCGTCAGAAGAACAACCTGTTCGTTGGCACAATGGTGCTGATCAAGGAGGATAACCTTCCTCCTCTTAAATGGCTTCTCGGAAGGGTGACGGAGATCCATCCAGGCGTGGATGGAAACATCAGGGTCGTTACTGTCCGGACTAAGGATGGGAATGTCGTACGTGCTATCTCTAAGATATGCATCCTGCCCATCAGCGATAACGACCAACCACCAACGACCGAGGGGAATTAGGTCTCCTCCAACGGAGGCGCAGGGGCGCCTGCGGGGGCCAACCGGCTCTCGCACACCAGTTAAGTCTACCCTCTCCAACGGCCCGGAGGCCGTTCAGCGAAGCCACCCACGAAAGATGTCATCGTTAGTCTCACGTCACTTCCTCGACCTTTTGGATTGCCCAGATGACAGATCTGCCAAATTAGAAGCTCAGAAACCCCCTCTCCGGAGATTCCCGGACCGGTTCCGTGTTCAGCGCTGTCCACGCCGCGGAATCAGGCACATGCTGTGTCTATGTTTGCTCGATGTTCAACCGATCTTCTACCAGTGCAATCGTCAGTCTGGGGCAATTTAGGAGGAAGCCATGCCACGCAGTTCTCGAAACCCAACCCACGTTCAACCAGGCGAACGCATCATCATCGGCGCAGGAGCGCTCGCGGAGGCGCGCAAGCCTCCGCGACAGGGAAGTCGTTTTTAGATTGTTCTTGACTTGTAAAAAATCGCTTCTCATCTTTTTCAGTCGTCTATTCTGTCCACGTCGCTGCGCCGGCGCGCGTAGCCGTCCGATGTCACCGATTCAATGCCACCCGTCCGGATCCCGATGCGACCGATCTAAAGGTCGATCATTCCTTCTGTAGTCCGACAGCGTAGTCGGATTCGACCCACAACGGTGGACCGTCTATGCAACCGAAGAATACTTTGCTGGCGACGAGAATGAAGTCTCGCTAGCAAGCTGGAGTTCCTGGAAACTCAACCGAACGCAGCCTTCCATAACGTTGATTCCTTATGTAGATCATATTGCCATGTATAGATTGTACCCATTAGTTTCATAGTTAGTAGACTAGTAGAATATTGTATAGTTCTGTGACACTCTTTTGAAATACCGCGTATTCCAAGGCGGCCGGTATGTAAAATATTGTAGAATTTGTACTCATTAGACCTATTCAAACCGCTCTGCAACGGATATCAGCCTAACTGAGGACCGCGAGCGGACCTCTCATTCTCGCAGCATACAAATAACGTTTTTAGCAAATCACTCAACCTATCTCCGGCAGCCCGGAGATAGGAGAATAGCTCAGTTCGAAACACCAGTGAGTTTCCTCAGAGTGCGCGAATAAAGCAGTCGCAAATACACGATATTCGTCGCAATAAACGTGTTCTATTCAGTAATCGCCAGTGTTCATTTAGTGTGGTGAAGAAAACCTCTCGTCGGTGCGGGACTAATTACTAGTGCGATCACCGTACTATTCACTCTGGGCCGTGGAAATCCCTCCCCAGAGGCGCGAATCGGGAATAGATCGTCTTGAGAACGATAGTTTCGGTCGCGATTGGCCAGTGCGTTAGGTCGAAGACGGAACAGTGTGCACGTATGAAAACAAAAGTCACGCAATCAACCGTTTGTTTTCTATTAGGGTGAATTTGGGAGCGTGTGATTACTAATGGCTCCGAGACCCTAAGTTCGTTCTTTCTGGACCGATATTTAAAACTTTTAAAACTTTAAAAAAAGTTAGCCCTTTTCAAAAGACAGTCTAGATGAATTTTGATGGGTCAGCCCTGCCCCAGATTCGTATAAAGAATCTTTATATTTATTTTCAAAAATCTAAAACAATTTTGAGTAACAATGACACAGGAGAAATGATAAGTTCGACATCTTCTCAACCTGTCATTGCCTTGGAGGCAAAAAAAAAGTTGTCATGCTTGAGGTACAAAGACACAGTTGTAAGAATTCATAGATGGTCGAGACAACGGCCGCCCTGCAATTTATCCCATTTTTTTAAAGCACAAATCTGATTGTCTTGCAGGCCATTAAGACTGAGAATGCTACTTGAGTAACATTCCAATCTCACTTCGTTTGATAGATGTTCCGATTTGTACTTTTGTGTTAAACTTTACGAAGCTGTGTGATGGTTTCTTTTCCAAATTTAAAGATATCTGTCCCGTCATATGCGCTAATTCCCGTCACATCAGACGGGAATATCGAATAAATACATATATAACAACTTACCTATGTCGATGAATCATTAGATAGAATCAGAATTATGTAGACTTTTAATAATCAGCCTCCATAGCACTGAAAATCGAATAAGTACGCTAAAATTCACGTTTCAATTGCGCTTTACTTATGAGGTGACAATTTCTCATGCTTTGCGTATGACAAAAAAACCCGCACCAAAGCAGCATGTAGTAGTCGAATCGTTTTTCATCGCCGTTGACATTTCCCAGATTCACTTATAAAACTGACCATGAATTCACACCCCCAAAAGAGCACTGTAATGTTTACTTTTTGCACTGACTTACCATTTTCCGGCTAGCGAACTTCAGAATTTTCCGCGTACATTTTTTATTGAGCAACTTTAACAAAAAAATCGATTTCAAATCACCAGCTGTATGAGATGTCGCGAAAAAAACCGTTCTACTCTAGGCTCTACTGCGTTATTTTCGCTTCGAAGCTTCTTTCGAACTAAGGGCATATTTCTACACTAAAAATGATTATCTGCTTGCCGAGTTCAAAAATGCTGTGAAATATGAAACCCATTTCACACAAAACGGGATGTCTCAGTTGTCAGTCAACCTTTTTAATGTCATATGTCATTTTTATGAAATTACCTACAATTATGGCATTTTAGTCATAAAGTTAATATAGAGACCATTTGGGCAGGGTGACTTACTTTGGACACTTGTTGCTATAACTAAATCTGTTTTGAACCAATTGACATGAATTTTTGTACATGGCTAGATACTCACAGTACATATCTCAATGCATTCCAAAAATCAAGTCAATTGGATCACAATTTACAGAGTAATAGCAGAGGATTTTTTTACCGTACGGGTTTGGGCCGAAGGATCTCAGATTTTCATGAAACTTTTTCCACAGGCAGAGCTAGATGTATGAACAAAAAAAAAAACGATTGAAAAAAATCAGGGTTGCCCATTTTCCCGGAAAACTCAGGTAGATTTTTTGTTTTCCCGTGATACTGCTTACTTTAAAAATCATAACTTAAGAACGAAGCATCGTAAAACAAAGTTTTTTTTAGGAAATAAACGAAAATTTTCTCAGAAAAATAAAACTGAACAAAGTTTTCCACAAAATTTTCCACAGTTGAGAAAATTCGCAAAGAAAAGCCGGAAAAACTATGCCCGAACTCGTGAAAAATTTTCAAAAAAATGGTTTTGAGAAGGTTATTTCATAAGCTTTATTCGCTGAAATTTTTGGAATGTACTTTTTTTTCGTTTATGAGTTATGACTAATTTTGTTGAAAAATGTCCAAATGTGCCATATAAGCCTTTTTTTTGAAAAATCATAACAAAGCATCGTACAAACTAAGTTTTCTAATGAAAGTGAAAGCAAAATTTCTCAGAAATCAAAAAAAAATATGAAGTAGAAAAAGTTTTCCACAAAATTTTCAACCGTTGAGAAAATTCATAAGTCAGAAAAATTATGCTTGAACTCGCGGAAAATTTTCAAAAAAAACTTTTTTTTAATGTATTATATAGGCTTACATGTTTCATAAAGGAAATTTCCTTGACTTCCTTGGGCATAGAGTATCTTCGTGCCTGCCACACGATATACACATGCAAAATGGTCATTGGCAGAGGAAGCTCTCAGTTAATAACTGTGGAAGTGCTCATAGAACACTAAGCTGAGAAGCAGGCTTTGTCCCAGTGAGGACGTTACGTCAAAAAGAAGAAGAAGAAGAAGAAGAAGAAGAAGAAGAAGATAGGCTTACATGGTCATTTTTCACAAAATTGGTCATAACTCAGGAAAAAAAAGTGCATCCCAAAAATTTCAGCGATCAAAGCTTATGATATCACCTTCTCAAAAATATGTTTTTGAAGATTTTCCACGAATTTGGGCATAGTTTTTCCGGCTTTCCTTTATAAATTTTCTCAACGTTGGAAAGTTTCGTGAAATTGTTTTTTGGTTTCCTGAGAAATTTTGCTTTTATTTTCATTAAAAAAAAACTTGTTTCTACGATGCTTCATTCTTGAGATATGATTTTTCAAAAAAAGGCTTATATGGAACATTTGGACATTTTTAAACCTAATTGGCCATAACTCAAAAACGGAAAAAAATTGCATACCAAAAAGCAATTAAAGCTTATGAAATAAACCTCTCAAAAATATTTTTTTTGAAAATTTTCCACGAGCTCGGTCATAGTTTTTCCGGCATTTTTTAAGAACTTTCTCAATTTTCCACAGATTTTGTGGAAAACTTTGTTCAGTTCATATTTTTTTTTAAATTTCTGATAAAATTTGCTTTTATTTACTTTATTTCTACGATGTTTCGGTTTTCAGTTACGATTTTTTAAAATAGTTTTCCAGGAAAATAGGCGACCCTGAGTTTTTCTCAATTGTTTTTTGTTCATATATCTATGAGCCCTGCCTGTGGAAATAGTTTCATGAAAATCTGAGACCCTTTGGTCCAATTTGTACGATAATAATAAAAAAAAATGCCCAGCAACAAGTACTCAAAATAGCTCCCGCTGGAAAATGGTCACAGACCCTATTTTCTATTTTTTCAAAGAAGTTTCTAAAAGGCAGCTTTTAACCGATTTTGACTACATCCGTTTTTGCCAATATTTTGCCGACGAAGACGAAGACAGATTAGCAAAACTTTAGGCAAATATTTGAACAGAGTTTCTGGTTGATTCTCGTATGCCACCAGAAATCAAATTTTTCAAAACAAACGCAGGACTGCTTCTAGGACATCTAGGAATCAACTTAAAAAAAAAAGCATTTTACAAATTGCTCCTCGATGATTCCTAACTGGCCCCCACCGTACGATGTTGTAATTAGTTGATTGAACTGGGGTCAACAACGCCGGATTGAAAGCTATTCCACAGCACCCGATGACCGTACCATCATAGATTGCGATCTCAATATGATGCTCCTAATTGAATCAACATCAACTCTTCCATCAAGCTGAGCTTCCTGCTCTTCTATTCTCCCAATGATTACTATATCATTCAATTGTGGATTTTCTCGTTGCTGTCTTGTAAATGGACGGGTGCATCGGAGTATGGCATCGGAGAACGGATAAGGCTGACGGGACTCGATGATTGTGATGATTTTAATTATTTCATTGAATTAAGAGAAAAAAGTTAATGCATTAATTGAATGAAACGTTTTACATTTGTATATCCCTTTCGCGACGAACCAGCACAATTATGCTGGGGAGCTATAACAGTTTTGCGCCTCATGTAAAATATTTCGTTTTTTTTTTTTTTTTTTTTTTGTCTTTATTAAAGAGATTTTCAGCCCTGGGCTGGTTCATCTCTGAATATTTCGTTTTACAAAGTCAAATTTGATAGTTTTAAGCGATTTATGTTAGATACGATATTCCCCATTCAAGTCACCATCCAAAAGTTGCATGCAAGTTTACTTACTAACATAAAATGCTAAAATCTATCAAATTTGATTTGGTAAAACGGAATATTTTGCATGAGTTGTTAATTTAGATGTTAATTGATCAATTTACCCTTCGAATACTTCAAACAAATATGTCCATGCTTGAAGGCTTGCAACCAAAAAAGCCCAAAATCGCATGCTTTGCCCTATAAGTTGAGGTATAGCTCAAACCTGTGACGTGCTGGAGCATATCTGACCCCGGATTCGGATTCAGCGGTCCAAAATCTGTCAGAGACACATAAGTTTGCTCTTAAGACTAAAAATGTTGCGCTGTGTTATGTATACTTGCATGTGTGTAGGTTCTACCCCATTTGGCATAATGCCATTTGGCATAATGCCGTTTGGCATAACACGAAAAACAGTCTTCTTGGTAAGAATGTGCATATTATTTGTTATGCCAAATCGGCACCAACATTTCAAAAGGGCGTAACTGCATTTACAACCAATGCCTTCTCACAAAGCTGTGTAGCGTATCCCATCCCTCTCGAGTAATCCACTAGCACAAATAGAAAGATAAAATCCTCCTCTTTCGATTAATGGATGTGAATTGCGTGAGATGAATGAAATACGACCCACAGCTCTGTGAGAAGGCATTGGTTGCAAAAGCAGTTACGCCCTTTTGAAATGTAGGTGCCGAAATGGCCATTATGCCAAATGACCATTATGCCAAATGGATTTTATGCCAAATGGCATTATACCAAACGGCATTTCCAAATGGGATAGAGCCTGTGTGTAAACAAACTTTTGTTTACATTGCATGTGAGATTTACAACAACAAGTTTAACAAAAAGTGGACAAAATTCGTAAACCATGAAAAAGTTTTATCTGTCGCATTTTTTCGGATTTATCAAGGTTATCAGAACTAGAAATCGAAAGTTGAAGAGTAGTTCTTCGAAATGCGGAACAACACATGTTGTTTCTTTGAGAAATATAAGATTCCTGGAGTGTCGAACTTGAGCCATTTGTATGAAAATTTCACTTTTTTGTGCTTCGTCCCGAAAAGGATATAATGTTAGTGGCAATTCGAATATTAGCATTATCACTAGCATTAGAAAAAAAAAGAACTGATATGAACTTGGAAATAAATTTATGAACTATCTTTTAAATAAAGACAAAAATCCTAGAATATTTTTTGATTTTTTTATGAACCTTAGAGAGGATTAGCAAAAGAAATCAATGGAGGGATTCTCAAGCAATCAGAAGGAGCTTTTTGTAAAACTTCTAGACGAATGTTTGAAAGCTGCACAGAAACATGTAGTCTTCAAAACACATTGTTCTGAAGAACTTCAAGAAACCACTGTAGAAGTTCCTATATTCCTATGCATTCCACTTTTAATTTGTGTACTTAGTGCTAACGTAAGAACAAACACGACAATCACGAAACGCGACGCGAGATATGCATTCCCAGAGAACTTTTATTTTGCAAAATACATTATAGTTTCAGCTCATTCATAATCGAGTAAACTAAATGAATTGCAATTGCGGACCATTCCAGAAGCCCATACCGAAAATCGATTCTGGACACATTCAGCACAATCAGTGCAACATAGCTGTACGTTTCCTAACCGAGCTGAGTGAAGTTCATGATACTCGCTTATAACTGCTATGATCTGCGATCCGTAAATGAAGGACCATTCATTAACAAAACTGGTTCACGATAATTTCTCCTTAATACTCATCATGTACGCTACCTCATTATTGCTTCTAAGTCAATAAAGTTCTGAATGATCAGGCATTTGGCGCATATGTACTCATCAAAATCAAAAACCATTTCGAACGGAACAAATCATTGCACTGACTCGAATGTTAACCATCGCAGTAATTTTACGTAATAAATTTCCACAAACACATATTCTTGTCTACCGCCAATAAAAAAATCCTCTGCATTCACATTAAGGATCCGAGAGAAACGAGAATGGGGAAAAAATTAAATGAAGTGCACTGAATTGTAGCTTCCGCCTGAAACAGACATAAATCAGTAGGAAATGTTTATCCAGCATGTTATTTGATATTTGTGCAGTTTGCTTCATATGCGCCCGGGGTTGCATCGCGCTGTACCGTGGAGGAGTTCCATTGGCTACGTCACAACGAATCCATGTGAATTCGGGCCTTGCCTTCCTGCTGGAGCAGGAACGAACAACACGTTTTCCATGGAAAGTCACTTATGTTGTGTATGAAAACATTCACCGTTGAATCGCTGTGTCCTGCTTAAATTTCGTAGCATGATGCAATCGGTTGTGGTTTCGAAAAAGTCCTGCTATCCCGGTGGGTGGTGAGTATTCGTATAACTATGGTTCATATTTTTTGGAACATGTATGTGTGCGCCTGGGGCCGATAGGATACAAGCAGTGCTATTTTTGCATCTGTTTGCCAATTGGCAAACGTGTAGGGAGAAATGGTGTGAGATGTGCCGGTGGGGTAGAATAATTCACTCCAATATTCAGGTGGTAATGAGAATTTAAAGCGGTATGTTCACAGCTTCATCATCAACCACTGCAAATTATCTGCTTTTCTTCTCATTCACATTTTGTTTAATGGAATTGAAATTTAAATATTCATCCAATAGAATAAAACTGAATCAATGATCACGCCATTAAACTTAAGTGGCTCGAGAACAATCTTGTTATCAATCTTTCTAGCGCTAGAAATTTCTTCATTATTTTAAGTAGGAAATCCCCAAGGGGTTCCTCTACAAATTGCAAAGTATTTTGTTACATATTTTAAAAGGATTCCCTCGAAGTTATCAAGGAGTACCTCGAGAAATCTTTCTAATAGTTCATGCAGGAATTCCTCTAGAAATTTCATCAAAGGGCTCCTTCAGAAGTTGTTGCCGGTTTTATATCAAGTATTATTTTGGGGTTTGGGTTCAAGGGTTTCTGAAGAAGGCGTTCCTTTAGAAGTTACTCCAGGAGTTGCTTTAACCCTCTAATACCCAACCCCGCCTTTAGACGGGGTATAGTTTGAGCATTTTTGTAATTTTTGTTTCGTGGCCAATCAAAATTTTTATATTTTTGGCTAACATTTAGGACTGTTCTGAATTTCTCAAAATGGTTTTTGGTCTCTTTTAGAGCGTATTTACATTTTTTTAAATCATTGAAAAATTGATGTTTTAGTCACCTTTCAGAAGTCATTGTTTATTTTGTATTGAATCGTTACAAATCACATATTTAAATTTTTCCCAAATCATTCTATCATAGTAAAATAGTTTAAGGCAGTCGAATACACTCTTAAATTATTTTCCTTAAAATAACACGGAAAGTAAAATTGTCCATGAAAAAAAATTAAAATATTAATATCTCAACAATAGTCATGAAATCTTAAAATGTTTTCGTCTCCAAAAATCCGCATCCCGAAAAGGCTTCCAAGAAAAATATAAAAGTGGGTGAATGTTCAAAAATAAAAATTAGAAAAATCAAAAACCAAAATTTACAAAACCGAGAATTAAAAAGAATCGTCTTCCAAAACATGCTTAAATCGATTTTAGATGACGGAAAATGATATTTAGATCAAAATCAAAAATTTGGGTATTAGAGGGTTAAATATTACCCTCACAGTTCCTCTAGAAAGTTTCCCATGAAGTGCTTGAAAAGCCCCCAGTTAATAATGCATAAATGTCTCCAGTATTCCTGCAGATATTGATCTCATTTTTTTCTACAGATTTTTCACCAGAAGTTTCTACAAATATTTCACCAGAAGTGTTTTCAGCAACTCTTATGTACGAATGTATGTAACTTGAACCGTTATGCTAGAGTATTTCACCTGCTGTCTTCGATCCAGTTGGCTACAAATGTCCTCGGTATTGGGTTTGGCTTTGGGCGATGTTTCTCTAAGTTCCCCGAACGTGTTGGGATCGCAGATCTTCTTCAACCGCGTGCAGCAAGCATGTTCGAGGCCGCCCACGAAGTCGCCGACCTCTACCTGGTTTTCTGCTGGATATTGTTTTCAATAGTCTTTCTTCTGACATTCACACTACGCGTCCAGCCCACAGAAGTCTGTCGTATTTTATAAGTTTCACACACTGATAAAATACTTTCGTAAAAGCTCAACGAATATGCTTCGTAAAACCAGTTTTCGTAAATTGAAAGCAATTTGCGTAAAATGTACGGTCCATTCGTACCACCACGCTGAAACAGTACAAATGGAGTTGTATCATGTACGAAATCACGAATCCGACAGACGCTAAGCTTGCTCATTCGTAGATTTTAGCTCCCGCTTTGTAGAATGAAACAAAACAAACAAATGTCAAACGTTTTTTACTAACCATGCGTAAAAAGAAAATTTCGCTTCGCAGAATGCAACAAAGTTTGGCAGTCATCGCTGATGTTTGAGTGGAGCGCAGAGACAACAAAGCAACCTGTTTTCATGTGCACATGACGGTGCGTGTGCGAGAAGAGGAAAGGAAGCATGCTCTCAGTTGGAAGTAAAAGTTATTTACAAATTGAATCAGAGGAGAAAGCGTTCTGGTTGTTTCCGAACGGTTTCAACAAGCGCCTACAGATGGATGTCTAGCACTGGTAGGTCTCAATCAGAAGATACGTGTTCAGAGCCTGTGAAAACCAAGCTGATATACGCGTGCTATTTTTTTTTTCAACATGATTTACACTGTGGTGCATAATTGATCGGACAAACGCCGATTTTCATACAAAATGGCCAAGTTTGGGATGCTGTAACTATGGTTTGCTTTGATGGATTGAGCTCAATTTTTGACACGGAACTACAAATATGCTGAATTTTGTGTATACAAAGTATAAAATGTTTTCGTTCACAGGTCTGGGCGTGGCAAGGCGTTGAAAAAATTGCAAAAGTGATCGGACAGCGGCACGCGTGTAAATCAAAGGGGTACCGCTGTCCGATCACTTTTGCAATTTTTTCAACGCCTTGCCACGCCCAGACATGTGAACGAAAACATTTTATACTTTGTATACACAAAATTCAGCATATTTGTAGTTCCGTGTCAAAAATTGAGCTCAATCCAACAAAGCAAACCATAGTTACAGCATCTTAAACTTGGCCATTTTGTATGAAAATCGGCGTTTGTCCGATCAATTATGCACCACAGTGTATGTCGGTCCGACAAAAAAAAGACAGAAAAAATCTGTGTTATTGTGTCGGAGTGATCTTTTTTACGAAACGAACTCAGGGACACTACGAATCTTTTCGTTGCAGAAAACAACGAATGGCATTCGTAAACCGGACGAGCGATTTCGTACAATGCAACAAAATATTTTTTCAGTGCAATATTCGCATCTTTGTACACTTGGTACAACTCGCGATTCATGCGTCTGCGCCACACTACATTTTCTTGTTTCCCACCGAGAATCTTCTGCGCTTAAAATCTCCAAAAGTTTTTCGGTCTACCTCTTTTAACGTTCACGCCAACGGGCAATCGCAATAATCTGCGTCTTATATAAAGCGAATTTTGTTTACGTTTTCGGTGAAAAAAATCAACAAATCTCGAAACATAAAATTCAACGGTGACGAAAAACCCCACAAAGAATTTTGTTTACGTTTGCAAGTTACGGGACCTAAACTCATTACGCAATCCGTAAAAAGCCATATTCGCAGCTGCAGTACGCCTCTTTACGTCACGATTAAAAGTCAGGATCTGGGAAACCGAACAACGCCCAGAGGAGTGGAAGGAAGGGGTAATCTACCCAATTCACAAGAAAGGCTACCATTTGGAAAGTGAGAACTTCAGCGCGATCGCCATTTCGAAGGCTGCCTACAAAGTGCTATCCCAGATCATCTTCCGTCGTCTGTCACCTAAAACGAACGAGTTCATAGGAAGTTATCAAGCCGGCTTCATCGACGGCCGGTGGACAACGGACCAGATCTTCACCATCCATGCCTACTCTTGAACAAGGTTCTCAGCAAAGGTCGGCCTGGTGGTGAATGCCTCAAAAACAAAGTACATGCTGGTAGGCGGAACCAAACACGACCGGATCCGCCTGGGGAGTAATGTTACGATAGACGGGGATACCTTCGAGGTGGTGGAGGAATTCGTCTACCTCGGATCCTTGCTGACACCTGACAACAATGTGAGTCGTGAAATTCGAAGGCACATCATCAGCGGAAGTCGGGCCGTCCAGCCTACTACGAGCTTTAGATCTACGAGCTGCGATCTAAAAAGATTTACCCACGCATCAAATGCACCATGTACAAATCGCTAATAAGACCGGTGATCCTCTACGGACACGAGACATGCACCATGATCGATGAGGGCCTGCAAGCACTAGGAGTTTTCGAGCGACGAGTACTAAGTACGATCTTCGGCGATGTGCAGGAGAACGGTGTGTGACGGAGAACGATGAACCGCGAGCTCGTTGTATTTACTTTACGGTGAACCCAGCATCCAGAAGGTGACCAAAGCCGGAAGGATACGATGTGGGTAGGGCATTTTGTAAGAATGCCGGATAACAAACCTGCAAAGTTGGTGTTCGCTACTGATCCGGTTGGCACAAGAAGGCGTGGAGCGCAGAGAGCACAATGGGCGCGACCGAGGATTGGGAGCGACAGCCACAAACCGAGTATTGCGGCGTGCTTTTGTAGATTATGTCTTATAATATTTTCACTGATAAATTCGGATTTGAAAAAAAGCCAGCATTTTTTTTTTGCATTTGACCCCGGCATTGCATTGTATACTACAAATTGAGTAATGAAACAAAGAGAATGACAAAGAATAAATCAACATATCTAGGGGGAGGGGGCAGATGTTAGGTCACTTGCTCTAAATTAAAAAAAAAAAAAAACGCTTCGCCAAATCCATATTTGATGCTCTCAGAGTGCTGGAAATTCTACCGTGGCATACTACTCTCACCGGATATCCGGGAATTCCCCAGCATTCATCCCCTTTGGTCTTTGGAAGCATACACGTACCCACTAGCTACCAGTTTCGTCCCGTACGACACAAAATTAAACATTTATTAAATTTTACCATCATCCCAATGGAGCGGTACCGAAGCAAAGCGAAACACTATCGTTCGCGCCGTTGGTGGTTGTTGTTGAAAGCTTCATTCTTCGACTTCGACTACCAGAAGCTAGGCAGATGTGTGTACGTATAAGGTATGAAGGTATAGTTCATGCTAGGCGTTAGGGTATAGTGGGCGTGGGATGGCTGCTGCCTGCTTGCTACCATCATATCGTTGCCCGTGTCATCGTTGTTGCCATCGCCGTGGGATGTGTAAAATGCTTACATTAATGTCAATTTGATGTGCATGATTGTGATATAAATGCCGCTATTTTCCGCAACATGAAACTGACAGCGCGCAGTCAAGTTGCAACAGTTTTGGTGGATCGTCGTGAGGAATCGGGGGGACTAGAGTGGCCTTATAGTGGCTATTGAGTTGCATTGAATAAAAACTAGGGATTTATGGTTTTATTTCTAAGCACATGATGTTCGTTGGATTCTTCACTCATACGAATTACTCAAAAGACAACTCCTTTTGCATTGAAATCGGAACGAATCACCCTAATAAACAAGCAACATAAATCAGATGCATATTTCAAATTCATATTCTATTAAGCTCGACGCAGGTACTGAGTGGTTCAAAATGATGACGAATCTCCGCGAGGTGTGTAACTGACAGATGGCAAAGTGTGATGGGTGGTACCATTGTTCAAAGTGCTGGCCTGATTCAATTAGCACAACGTAGCTTTCTCTCGGTACATCGCTTTTCGAAATGAAACGGGAGACAGCGAAGTGGGGTCCATCTCCGCCGGATGTGTTTACCAGGTAAAAGTGGGGACTGGAAAGGAACTGCTGAAGGTCCTCTCGTAGTGAAGTGTGCGAGATTGCGTGGAAATTAAATTTGAATTATTTCAGTTATATGGGAAAGATGGTGGATCGATATTTGTAACGGTCCAATTTAGATTCCTTCTTAGTGTGTGATTAAGATAAATCAGAGTTTTTCATTTAATTTAAAAAATATTTGGGTTTGTTACAAATGATACTGGTTAATGATAGAAATTTCTTTTACAAAAACATGGGTCAATCAATCGCGTTTTATTCGAATGTTTGTTCTCGCGAATCGTTCGGTAATACTTTGATTGGGGTTCAGATTAATAATAACAATAATCGCCAAACGCTTTCACACTAATGACCTTATAGATCAATTACTGACATACCAAAGATAATACGAAATGAAAACAACGTCTTGCATCATTTTTTTATCCCAGCAAAATATGTAGAAGCAATTGTTTATCGGAATTGAAATACCAGCTATCGCTTTTGTACCATAATCTTCAACGAAAAAAAAAACCCGATTTAATCCACCTATGGTGAACAGAACCCTTCTTACACTTATTAAAATTATTGTTGTATTATTTGTATTTAACATATTTGTTTTGTGGAATTGACCAAAAGTTCTAGAAAATATTGTGGATTTGGCATCTGGAATTTTGTATCTTTTATTAACTGCTAAAAGATCTTGAATCGATTAACAAATGGGTAAGAAAATCAGCGAGATACACTTTGTCTAAATTAGTCAATTAAATTAGCTCCGAAGTACCTTGTATTCATGGTTATGGTGTAAAAACAACAAAAATTATATATCTACTAAGTTAATCAGTTTTGGCATTAGCTAGTTATTTTGGCTGTCTGGTTCTTCAAAACTTTCATTTAACATATTGTTAGTTTCCATAAAATTCCTGTGTATTTCTAATTTGTTATTTATAATTTTGTTGAAAACAATAACCTGCTAGTATACACTTTGTATGAGGTCAGCATCATTTATTGAAAAATAATTTCCCATAGACTGGTCAAAAACAAATGCAAGATAACAGTGAATATAATAAAAAAAAGAATTTATTGAAATACTCTTCGTAAGATATCTCAGTAATCAAATGTCGAATCGAAATAAAATTTCAGGGCCTTATACAAGCATATTGTAGCTTTAATTTGGTGCTTAGAGAACCCAAATCGGTTGACAGACGGCTGAGATATTTATTATGGTACCCTTGGTAAAAAATCTCTCAAAAAGTTAACCTGTATTACTCCCAAGTACTCTTTGAAAGATATCTCGGTAACCAAATGTCCAATCCTAATAAAATTGTATATGGTTCTACTAGAATGTTGTAGCTTTCATTTGGTGCCAGGATAACCGAAATCGGTTGACAGACGGCTAAGATATTTATTATGATACTTTCGGTCAAAAATCTCAAAAGGTTTAGTTGTATAAATCCGAAGTACTCTTCGAAAGATATCTCTGTAACCAAATGTCCAATCGAAATAAAATTTCTGGGCGATCTACTAGGATGCTGTAGCTTTCATTTGGTGCCAAGAGAACCCAAATCGATTGACAAACGGTCGAAATATTTATTATGATACACTTGGTCAGTTTGTCGAGCTGAGTTCATTGGTATATGAGACTCGGCCCTCCGGGCCTCGGATCGAAAGTCGGTTTTTCGAGCGATATTTATACCCTTCTTATGGGTGTAAGAAGGGTAAAAAGGCTTTTCCTACATACATTCCGTGATATTTTTGCTACTGTTTATTAAGCTCAAATATTACAAAGAGATAGTAGCTTTTATGTATTTGATGCAATTGCATTTTCATGTATAACTAACTTGTGTAACCAAATATGATCATAAAAAATCTGTTGACAGATGGCTGAGCAATGTATTATGATACATTTTATCAAAAATCTCTCAAAAGCGTAAATTTCATTACTCCTTAGTACTCGTGGAAAGATATCTCGGAAACAAAATGTCCAAACGGCATGAAATTTAATAGCATACTACTTGGATGCTGTAGCTTTCATTTGATGCTGAGAGAACTCAAATCGATTGACACACGGCTGATTCATTTATTATGAAGCATTTTGTCAAAGACCTCTTAAAAAGTTAAGTTGTATTACTCCAAAGTACTCCCCGAAAGATATCTCGGTTACAAAATGTCCAATCGGAATGAAATTCAAAAGCGTTCTTCTAGGGTGCAGTAGCTTTCGTTTCGGGCCTTAAGAACCCGAATCGGTTGATAGACGGCTGAGAAATTTATGGTGATACACTTTGTCAAAAATATCTAAAATAATTAAGTTGTACTACTCCCTAGCACTCTTTGAAAGATATCTCGGTAACCGAACGTCCAATCAAAAAAAAAATCAATAGCGTTCTACTAGGATGTAGTAGCTTTCGTTTGGGGCCTTAAGAACCCAAATCGGTTGATAGACGGCTGAGAAATTTATGGTGATACACTTTGTCAAAAATATCTAAAATAATTAAGCTGTACTACTCCCTAGCACTCTTTGAAAGATATCGCGGTAACCGAACGTCCAATCAAAAAAAAAAGTTCAATAACGTTCTACTAGGATGTAGTAGCTTTCGTTTGGGGCCTTAAGAACCCAAATCGGTTGATAGACGGCTGAGAAATTTATGGTGATACACTTTGTCAAAAATATCTAAAATAATTAAGTTGTACTACTCCCTAGCACTCTTTGAAAGATATCTCGGTAACCGAACGTCCAATCAAAATAAAATTCAATAGCGTTCTACTAGGATGTAGTAGCTTTCATTTGCTTCCAAGAGAACTCAAATCGGTCAACAGACGGCTGAGAACCGTGAGTGACATTTTTTTGTAACATACATACACACACACATACACACACACATACACACACACACGCACATACAGACATTTGCTCAATTCGTCGAGCTGAGCTGATTGGTATATGTGACTCGGCCCTGCGGGCCTCGGATCGAAAGTCGGTTTTCCAAGCGGTATTTATACCCTTCTTATGGGTGTAAGAAGGGTAAAACGCCAGAATGCGTACCGGTTTCATCTTTCACCTTCAGTTTTTTGCGGGGTAGGTAGTCCAGCAGCGTGACGGTTATGGATTGTTTATGCCACTCCCATCACCGCCCAGCTGTTAGAGAGTTGCCATTCGGGCCGGCGCTGAAACATTAGTTATCGATAAAAGGTTTATTTCGACAGCTCCGCAGATTGATGTGGACGTCCGTCAGTAGGAAATAAACAATGTTTGCTGGCGTGGAGTTATCTTTCTTCCGTGGAATCATATATATAGTTTTCACCGTGTTTCTGTTATTGGATTTGTCCCGAATTCGTGTATTGGGATGGTCAGTGATCATGTATGCTAAAGGTGAATCGAAAAGTTTTTGTTAACATTTTCAGCTATTATTGATCGATTTCTAAAATAAAACACTTTGGGTGGAAAATTATTGTAACCACACAGAGATTATACATATTATCAAAAAAATATAAAACAAGTCTAATGAAACGCCTTTTTCTCTTCTACAGGAATCCTGCACCGGCACACCGGTAACAGTGCGAGTGGACGCCAAAGGTTTCTACCTGTACTGGGTGGACCAAAACCATGAAATGTACTTTCTAGACATAGCTACCATCCGTGATGTACGAACTGGTCCGTACGCTAAGAAGCCAAGGGTAAGTGAAAAGAAGTTGTAATTATTCTACTGCCAACAATAGTGCACAGGTATCTTCGTGTTTCTCAGTGATTGGGTAATTATAAAACTTTTTATTTTAGTGATTTTTAAGCTCATATTTTCAACATCCGTTTAAAAAGTACAATTTAAACACGTGAAACAAATGTCCATGTTTCTGCAGTGCGTTTGTGTGCAGCATTGCATCGTTTTTTGATAACTCACAATGTATTCACTATCAATACACTCCCGGAATGTGAGTTTTTTAATCGGTAGGGAAGAAGTGTGGGATCCGAGATGAACTAGCCTGGGGGTGGAAATCTCGTTAATACAGATTAAAAAACTTCCTTTGATGTTGTAACTACGTTGGTTTTATCTCGAATCTCATCAGATTTAAAAGGTTTTTTTTACACGAAATGATTCCTCAACGTTTCAGTTAAATGCACGCTTTACCTTCGGGTATCAGGGTTTTACGCCCAGAATTCCAAGCCCCAAGCTATACAAAATAGTAAATCAATTTCCATCTGTCAAGAACTTTCTGGGAAAAAATCTGTGGGTGTTCATTAGGACGACCTACATTTATCAATTTCTCGATTTTTGCTCAGGCCAACCAAGCCGAGTGGAAATTACAACGTTTGATTGCTTTAACATTCATACACACAACAGAAACACGTGTTTGATGAACAAATTGAGATTTGAATTATGAAAAGAAATACACGTGGTGGGAATTGAACCAATGACTCTCAATTCACTAGACGGGTGCTTCTTTCCTCCAAGATACGGAGCCAGTTGATCATCTCCGCCCCCCTGAAGGCACAGAATTGAACTCGATTCCACTAATGCACATGGTTTGTTCCTTTTCACAATCTACAGGGGGTGGCCAAAATGTTTGGGATAGGCAACTTTTTTTCTCTCACAACAAAGTTCAACATGCTATAACTTTTCATAGAGTGCATCAAAAAATCTCAAATTTTGACTGTTTGTCAACCTATTATATGTGCATCATTGGTACAAATTTGGGCTCGATTGATTGATGTTTCGCAAAGTTAGAACCGTTCGGGTAAAACACTATTTTTTAGACAAATCATTTTTGAGCTATCCTATCTCGGAAACCAGTGAACCGAATTGAATGAAATTTTGAACGTACACTAACAATATACAAACGCTTCACAAACTATTAAAACATAGATACTTTTTGAACGTTGAAAAAAGTTATTATAGATTGACACTTTTTGGATTTTTCTCGAAAAAATGTATTTTTTTTACGTCAATGTCAATAAATTTTAGTGTTGATATCCAAAGATTTTCCACTTCTGTTCTCAAGTTATCTCTAATCAGATATATTGGAGCCTATTTAGATTGAAGGAAGAACACATTTAGTAATTTTTGTGTGGTATTGTAAATTTGACTTATTTTTCTCTATATGTGTAAAAATTTCAACCCGGTGTAACTTCATTCGCCGTGAGAAAATATTACATTTTATAACGTCGTATTAAGTATCAATATATTGTTGATGAACATTAAAAAAATCATTCAATTCGGTTCACTGGTTTCCGAGATATGACAGTTCAAAAATTAGTTGTCTCAATAATAGTGTTTCACTCGAACGGTTCTTATTTCGCGAAAAACTATGCAATCGAGCCCAAATTTGTACCAATGATGCACATATAATAGGTTGAAAAACAGTCAAAATTTGAGATTTTTTCATTCACTCTATGAAAAGTTACAGCATGTTGAATTTTTTTGTTGGAGAAAAAAAGTTGCCTATCCCAAACATTTTGGCCATCCCCTGTATATCTCCTTCGGTTGGAATTGGATGAACAACTAAACGCCATCTAAACCTGCCGTGAACTTCGGGCTATGTCTATCCGATGACTTATTCTAAGTGAAACCGAGTTTAGTTCTGTGCCTTCAGGGGACGGAGATGGCCAACTGGCACCGTAGCTCCGGTGGTGCAGGTAACTTTTCTTGGCCCAATTTGATGAGCTCAGCTGCATATCAACGAAGCCGTTGCGGAATGCTTTGAGCATCTAATAGTGCTTCCGTGTTTCTTGAGAATGGCACTACAGTTCCAGTTTCTCGAACACACTCAGATTCTTCCAGGCTGCGATTTTTTTTTTTCTCCTGAAAGAGGGTGGGTCCGCCTTTGTTTGTATCGTCTTACGTTCCGTCGTATTCCATGCTGCAGCATTACCACCCGTGCTCTGTTCTTCTCCATAATCGCTCTGCACTTCTCATAGAATCATTCAATTCGTTGGTTCCGTTCCACCTACTTGACACATTCTACCGTGACGTTACAACGTTTTGACGCCTTTTTGGTCAGATTCTTCACTATAACTCGTAAATTCGACCGTAAACTCTCAAATATTTTTGCATATTCGGATTGCTTGTAAAATTTCATTCACATTTTTAACATACTTTTCCGACAAAAACTGACTGTTCAACAGATCATACCTATTGGAAATTTTATTAGTAATCCGAATATGCAATAATATTTGCGGGTTTACGGTCGAGTTTACAAGCCATAGTGGAAAATCTGATAGAAAAGGCATCAAAACATTGTAACGTCACGGTATAATGTGTCTCTTACACCCTGAAAGGGTGGAGACGCGTGACAAGATTTCTTTTATTAGATATGTTTTCGTATAGAAGAGTGGACGATTGTGCGCGAAAGTTAGTGTTTATTGATCCATTGTGAAATTACATCACCAACCATAGGTGACTCCCAGATTGACAATGTATCCTACCCTACTAACAAAAATTCCTTCCTGAGACAAACGTGTAGAGCAACGATTTGCGGTCTTTATAACAACGTTTGTCTCACTAACATTCCCTCCCATCCTCAATGGGAGGACGTGGCCGGCGCCGTCATTGACCTTACTAAAATAGAGAGCTCTCGAACTGTGCACATTGAGAATAGTAAGCTAGTCCCAAGCTCTATTCATTGGTTTCTTGTGCAATTTCGATTGCTCTGGCCAATCACGGAGTAGCAACTACGAATTGTGTGGTCATCTATGCTCATTGCTCATGCTCATGTAATCGTTGTCAATGGTCACCTGTGAACCTAAGTACACGAATTCTTAAATCGCCTCGATTTCATCAACGTCGATAGAAATTCGGGGTGGCGGGCGCGGTGATCCTTCCCTGGAGCCCTTTGCCATCAGCGAAACCAAGCAGCTGAACGGACTTCGTGAAAATCGTCCCACTCGTGTTTATCCCTGCTCTACTTATTAAACCCTTTAAAGCAATGTTGAACAGCAAGCACGGAAGACCAACACGTTGCCGTAACCCTTTGCGAGAGTCGAAGGGGCTCGAGAGTGTCCCTGATACTCGAATTCAGCAAATCACTCGATTCGCCGTCGCCTTGATCAATCGTATCAGTTTATCCGGGAGTCCGTATTGGTGCATAATCTGCCATAGCTGGTCCCCAGATAACCACATATCGCATAAGAATGTGCAAGTGAAATCGCTTTTCCGTTCATCGGAAATCACAATCGCTGAAAATGTAAAATGTTTCTGCAAAAGTTGCAAATGCAATTGCATATCAATCATAATTGCGATTTGTTAACGACAATCTTTGTTGAAAATGGGAAAAGCTATAAATAACGTGATTTGAATTCACTATAAGTATTATGAAATGACCCAAGCAACAAAAAGTTCGGATAAAATAGCATGTTTGGGCTTAATCAGCTATTCGAAGGAAGATGAAAAGCATTCTATTCAGCTCTCTTTTTAAGTAATTATCCGAACTTGAGTTCACAAAAAGTACACTTGTGTCGCTGAAAGGAACTCTATTCAGCTTAAAAATAAACTTCGAAAAAATGAGAAAACAATTTTTTAGCCCTCTAAAGTAACATTAGTTCATGTTGAATTCAAATTGATCAACACCTTGAAATAATTTTTAATGTTTTTGCCTTTCTCGTACACTAAGTGTACTGGAAAGGCTATATGTTCACTCCAAAAATGACCTTTTGATAGAAGGCCCGGATGGTCGACTCACATATACCAATCAACTCAGCTCGACGAATTGAGGTGATGTCTGTGTGTGTGTATGTGTGTATGTGTGTGTGTATGTGTGTGTACAAAATAAACTCACATCACTTTTTGGCAGTAAACCTGAACCGATTTTAATGACCGACGGTTCATTCGACGCGGAATCTGGTCCCATTGTTTCCTATTGAAAATGGTTCGGATTGGTCCAGCCGTTCCGGAGTTATTGCCTTTTAAGTGTTCCGGACCGGTATCCTGGGAAGGGGCCAGAAATGAAAATGCTACAAATCCATGCATGCGACACATCAAACCGTGGCATTTTCGATAACCCGATGAAAGGTAAACAGGTAAATATTCTCAGAACATATCTGAACCGGTAGTGAACCGGAACCGGTTCCAGGTGTCCTGCCGAAAGCAACTAAGTATAAAAGTGAACCAAACCCATGCATGCGACATATCAAATAGTGGCCTTTTCGATAACCTGCTGAACAGTTAGCAGAAAAATAACCTCAGACCATATCTGAACCGGTAGTGTTCCGCAACCGGTTCTGGGTGTCCCGCAATAAGTGGCCAAACATAAAAGTAAACCAAACCCGTGCATGCGACACATCAAACCGCGTCGTTTTCGATAACCAGATGAACGGTAAGCAAGAAAATAGTCTCAGATTATATCTAAACCGCTAGTGATCCTTAACCGGTTCTGGGTGTCACGCCGGAAGTGACCAAATACAAAAGTGAACCAAACAAGTGCATGTGGCACATCAAACCGCAGATTTTCCGATAACCTGATGAACGGTTAGCGTGAAAATAGGCGCAGGCCGTATTACAAACTACCTCTACGGAATCGGTGATATTCTGGAATCGGTTCCGAGCAGGAATGCCCGATGGTTTTTTTGAAAAATCTGTATTCTCTACAAAATTTGGTTGAAAAATCTGTATCCCATACAAAAATAAAATAGCCCCTGCAGCTCAAAAATCTGTATTCCATACAAAACAATACGGATGCTGAAAAATCTGTATAATACAGATAAATCTGTATATATGGCATCCCTGATTCCGAGTTACCCGCTGAAAGTAGCCATTTTATGTTTGGCGAACCAAACCCATGCATACGGCATATCAAATCGCGGATCTTTCGATAACCGGATAAGCACGGTTAGCAAGAAAATAGCTTCAGACTATATTTAGGACAGCCGGTATTGTTCCGTATCCGATTATGGGTGTCCCGCGGATGTGGACAAATGTATAAGAGAACCAATCGCATGCATGTGGTACATCATATAGCTGCTTCTTCGATAATGTGAAGAACAGTCAGCTAGAAAATAGTCTCAGACCACATCCAAGGCTACCGGTAGTGTTCCAGAACTGAATTCGGGTGTCTTGCCGGAACTGGTCAAATGCACAAATGAACCAAGCCCATGAATGCGGTATATTAATTCGCGGCTTTTTAGCAAAACTGATTAACAGTAAGCAAGAAACAAATCACAAAGCAAATTAGGGACAATCGGTACAGTTCCGAAACTGGTTCTGAACGTCCCAACGTAAGTGGTAAAATGTAAAATTGAACCAAACCCAAGCAAGCGGTTAACTTTTAATTCGACAAATTGGTCGCCTACACAGTTTTGTTCATTTCAATTTGGCAACTCTATTTTAGTTTTTGTTTTGATTGTCGGATTTGTCATTGAATACAAATCCTAGTGGCGTCGGTGGTGTATTGGTAAGTGTGGATGCCTCTTACCCCAGTCGGTCTAGGTTCAATCAACCGTCGGTATTTCTGAGACAAAAATATCTGATCACGCTTTCCCTCGGATAGGAAGTAAAGCCGTAGGGGCAGGACAGATCTAACAAAAAAAATCTGTGCTCGAAATGTTGTTCAGAATTCCTCACAGCTTCTCAGATTTTCTCCCATTTCTACCAAAGTGTGATCTGGCACCAATGTAAAACTGCAAAGTGTTGTGTGTGCTGAATAAAAATTGCAGTTTTGGGGATTTCTTTAACAAATTTCGTCGATCATTGATAAAAAGAGTAACTCAGAATTTCTCAGAGTTGCTCTCGTTTGCACAGTGTCTTGCCCCTAGACACAAACCCTACTGATATTGTGGTGGTGCGAATTGATAGCTTGTTGTTCCTACGATTGTTGGCTTCCGAAGTTTATTCCGGTTGATCTCCAGACGGATCAGATGTCGGAGGTTATTTTTTTTTTTAATTTTTTATGATTTATGTAACCGATGATAATTAAATTAGCCTAAATTGTGAAACTTTGTCGAAGTCAGATATTATTCTGCAATGGCTATACGTTGAACATAACATCGGAATATGTGTCATCAATAAGTTTCACATTTCGATGATGGCTTTGAAAAAAAAATCATGCTTCAAAAATACAGTATTCTCAGGATTTCGACGGGAAAGGCACTATCACCACTAGGTGGATTAATTTGGGTTTTACTTACTGAGATTTGAACTCGGGTTCTCCTCGTTGAAAGTCGGTGCCTAACCACTACTCCATGTATGTGTTGTTAGGCACTGTGGGATTTTACTCAATTTGCTGATATCATGTATTTAGTAGAGCTCAATCAGGTTCGCGTGTGAACTTTCCCTGAACTTGGAATACTGTTTGAAGTCGAAAGTTCGAAAGAAGTTCACGTGGAACTTCTTGTGAACTTACACAATTTGACATTTTCAATTTGTTGTGGTTCGCAGTGCAGAGCAATAAATTAGGGCCAGTGTATTGACTTTAAGAAAAGATTATAAGTTTTCAGCTTGGTTTCCAGTGACTACGATTGCGTCGATTACCGTCGCGCTGCAGCGACAAGTGAGACGGGTGTGAAAACATCCAGCAAAGCTGGAAAATTTTTGTGCGCAGCCGAAAAACCCCCGGCGGATTCCTGGGGGGAACAGTTTTCCGCTGCGGGGGCAGCCTTTGATCCACACAATACGGATCCTTTGCGTTGATTACAAGTAAGTACGTTGCAATATTATAGTGGAACAAAGTGTACTTGTGAAATTAACACAAGCTGTGGCTGCTGGGCTCGATTTCCGAGTGATTTAATTGAATGAAAACTTCTCCCCGACCCTACTGTCGCCGAAGTTCATGTGAAGTTCACTTTTGGTACGGTTAATATTTATCCGAACTTTGAGTAGTAAGTTCAAAACAAGTTCGAAACACGTTCGGAACGGATGATTTCAAGTTGTTGGAATATGTCCAAATGAACTATATTTAATATTTGATTGAACTCTGTTTTAAAGTTCAACATAAGTTCTTTTTGAACCTTTTTTCGACTTTAATGTCGTTTTGAAGAGAAGTCAAAAACTTGTACATGTACTTCAAAGTTCATAAACAATACAAGAGAAACTTTTTGGAGAATTAAGTTCAACGAAACCGGAATTGAACCAAACATGAACTTCTGAGTTCGTTCTTCAAGTGGAATCCGAACTTTCCAGAGCAGAAGGGAATAACAAGAGCATAAAAACCTGTGTTATTTGAATAAAATAACTGAATAATAGAATCGATTATTTTTAAGTTATTAACATAACAGATTATATTATAAACTTGTCTGTCATAAGCGGCAAAATAACAAATATAATAACAAAAAAATGTTCTTGGAAAACCATTTTAATAACTTGTTTTGTTAGTTTCAATAACAACTCAATAACAGTGCATTTGGAAAATATTTCAATAATAAATTTTAATATTAATTTGCTATTGATAATAATCGGAAAGCAAAATTTGTTATTATATCGAAATCGTACCTGAGTAAATTATGATACTTAAAATTATTCACTTTGTCTCACGAACCCACAAATAACATGAGTAACAATACTGTTAAAAATGATCGGAAAATACTACTTCCAGAAATTTTCTCCGAGAGTTCTTCCACGAAATCATTCACAGATTTTCAAAGACTTCTCTAGATATTCCTTCAGAATTATGAACAGAATCCCTTCACGGATTTCTTCAGAATTCCCTGTGATTATTTGTCCTGAATTTCATCTTGAGATTTCTCTGAAAATTTCCTAGCCAATTTCACCAGGAATTTTTTTTTTCCGAAGAATTCACTTGGAGTTTTTCAAAAGATTTTGCCAAGAATTCTAATAATTGATCAGAAGTATTACTTTTGAATTTCTAAGAAGATTGTGCCAGGAGTTCTTTTGAAGACTTCTCCAGGGTATCGAAGGGTTCTTCCAGAACTTCCAAATGTTTTTCCAAATATTATTTAAGGAATTTTCAGAGGATTCGTTCGGAAATTTCCTTCCTAACTGAATACAAAAGTGGAACAAATTAAAAGGACAGATCATTATTATCGAGTTGTCGCTTTGATTTAAATACTTGTTACTATTGTGCTATTGTTGATAAGTTGATTAATAGTACAATAATAACAAAACTTGTACTTCAACAAAACATGTTATTGAAATGTAATTGAGTGAATGTCTATCAATAGCTTGATTATAACTAAATGAGATTGTCCAACAAAATTTGTCATGGAAAAGCTATGCCTTGATAAGGGGCCGTCCATATACCACGTGGACAGAAAATTTATGGTTTTTGACCCCCTCCCCCCTCCCCGTGGACAAGCGTGGACTTTTCATTGACCCCTACCCCCCTTCCCCAATGTCCACGTGGACATCCAAAAATAAGTTTTTTTTTTAATATTTCTAAAATAAATGGAAAAAAGTGATTTTGAAAGGTTTTTTTTTAATATTAATTTTTTTTTTCTTCGTAAACAATGTCTTAAATATAATTGAAAACTTAATAAAATACAAATATTCTATAGCTTTACATAGAATACAAACAAGTAGCAGTGAGAGTGTGGGTTCGATTCCCGCTCCAGTTGGTGTAATATTTTTGGCTAACGGAAAATTTTTCACTGGATGTGCTTTGTGTGATGTCCATCGCCTAATGTTAGTGATTGTTAAATGTTCAGTCTACACAGCCTCTGGTTGAAACGGTGTTTTTTTTTAAATGTTTGTTCAATCTATGATTGTCTAATTGTTTTGTTGAGACAAGGTAATTTAAATCTCAGATTTTTGTTGAGATAAGATTATATTTCTCAGATTCTTACAAAAAAAAAAACAAGATTTACAGCGACTAAATTGTATTGCTGAGGTTTAGACTTTAATATCCATTAGAAACATCTAAATTTTTAAAGGAACCTACAAAAAACGTTTTTGAGATAAGCCTGCAAATCCCTACATGTATTTTGAAACTTTGAAGCAGTTTAAAAATTTGATATGAAACTTCGAGAAATCTATACAGAACTTTAATGAAAACTTTCTGACTGAAACACCAACCTTTGCATGGTCTACAGTCCATTTTAAATCTCCAGAATATTCCTCGATGAAGAAAACTAAGTAATTAGAAATTATGATAATTTAAAACAAATTAGAATGCGAATCAATACCATGATTTTTTTCCTTGAAGAAGTAACTTACTACTAAAAGACAATGTATTATGAAATATAATGTATGAAAGAACTGTTGAAAAGAATCTCATCAAAAATGCGACATAATTTGTTCCATTTCTAGATTCTTGTTTCCTATTTTTTATGTCAATATTGTCCACGTGGACATTTGACAAACCACCACCCCACCCCCCCTCTCCGTGGACAAGCGTGGACTTTTCGCTAACCCCCTCCCCCCTCCAAGCTGTCCACGTGGTATATGGACGGCCCCTAATTAAATAATAACAAAACAAGATATAAAAACAGGTTATGTGATTTCGTAGTTATTAATTTGATATTCTCCTCTGCTCAGGTTTGGTTGCTTGGGGACACATCATATATTAGGTAAATGAGTATCAATCGAAACCGCAATGACTTAGTGAAAATTGTCGACCAAACGTCATATATCGTGGCGATCAGCACTATTGGAAGAAACACAAAGCAAGAGCCACTGCTTATGAAGTACACTTTGTCCGAAATTCTTCCTTCTTCCATGAATGCACAATTATTCTACAATGAAGAAAGATTCGGGATACAGAAAATTAAAATTCAAAGACTGAATGCTCTATTTTCAGCACATTCTGGCAGGAGATATTTACACACATAACAGATACACATTACACACACCTGCAATCCGGAACTTTCCGGTCATCATCGCATCATCAAGAGTGTACGTACTTACATTCGGTAATCGTCGCTGAAATACTGAAGTCCACCAACTATCTCCTGCATTTATTTTATTAATGGTGTCGCACGGTTTCTACACCTGCAAAGTACGAAACCGTTCATAGTGCACTGAAATAGTCGCCGCCGCCGCGTTCAATTTACACACCCACTAGCAACCCACATGCCACCCGGCAATGTAATCAGCTCAAACTTGCCATGCTCGGTCAGCTGCTACCGGATTTATGCTTAGGCTACACTTTCTCTAGCTCCTGATGTCCTGGTCTACAAGTTGGGCCTTCAAGTGTCCAGATTCCTCCGAATTCTGTATGTATCATGCAGATTCCAGACGTTTGCTAAGAGCGAAACAACACACTCCTCGGTGAACGCGAGATGTTTTTTTTTCACTTTCCCTACCGCATCCAACGGTTTTTCACAGATAAGATAAGAATCACTTGGCAAACACCTGATTTTCACTGGGAAACACCTGGTTAATTCGCGAGGCAGTAATTGAATTTACTTTTTTTTCCGCGACGACGACGACGACGACGTGCCAGCGTAAACAAGACTAACTCTATTTGGTGCAATTCAAAATCGTTTCAAATTGTATAAACTGACAGGTCACGGTGTGCTGTATCAAATCAGAGAAACATCGTATAGAATCGCATCGACTTAGAGAGAATTGCCACCCAGTCTTCATAACAGAACTAAGGGAAAACATTAATATGGGCAACAATCTAAGATGCTTGGGTTTAAGTTAGACACAATTTACACTCTCTTCAAGAATGGTAAGCTAGCACAGTGGTATGGTCTCAGATTGATGATCTAGAGGTTCTATGTTCGAGACCGGCTGTCTGCCTTTTTTATTTCATTGGTTTGTAGCATCGTAATACTTATCAATGAAAGTCGTTCTAATCGTTTTTTGTCGACAGTTTTGGACATCGTATTATTAGTTATGGAAAATCGAAAATAGTCGTCGGAAGTATCTATATGGCCTCCACTTTGGTACGTAAATAGTAGTTTCGTGCACTTTATACGAGTGAATAAGTTCTTATATGATGATGCATAGCTCAAATTATGTAGCCCAAAATGTTAACTGGGTCTCGATCGATTGTATCATACGTCGATTTAAAATCGATGAACAAGTGATGTGTGGGCACGTTGTATTCACGGCATTTCTTAAACACCTGGCGGATGGCAAACATCTGGTCCGTTGTAGCGCGTTAATCCATGAATCCAGTCTGATATTGCACACGAACTCTCTTGACGGCGGCGTAAAATTTTGCGATAGCAACTTATACACTGCGATCATTAGTGTGACCGCGTGATAGTTCCCATAATCCAAATTCGCCATTTTCTATAGATGGGGCACACGATACCTTCCATCCATTCCTCCGGTAATACTTCCTCCTCCCAAATCTTGGTAATGATCCAGTGTAGTGCTCTCAGCAGTGCTTCTCCACCGTATTTTAGAAGCTCGCTTTGTTATTTTTCAACTGGCCAACCTCGTCCTTAATCTCTTGGAGGTTATGGGCTGGAAATCTTTCGTCTTGCGCACGTACTGTTACCAAGTCACCTTCGGTACTTGCAACGTCACCTCTCGACCACCTCACGCTCGCTCGTGAAAAGATTCCCGTGATTGTCTCGGAACCTGTCGGCTTGTGGCACAAAGCCTCCACGCGCGCGGTTTAGCTTCTCGAAGATCTTCCGTGTGCCCTTAGTGCGGTACAGCTCTTCCATCGCTTCGCGATCTCATTCTTTCTGCTGGCGCTTCTTCCTCCGAAAGACTGAGTTCTGCCTTTTCTACGCCTGACTATAAAGTGCCTCATTCGTCCTCGTACTGTGATGCAACATTCTCGCCCATGATGCATTCTTCGGGGTTTTCAACTGTTCACATTCGCCGTCGTACCAGTCGTTTCTGTGATTCGGAGTCGCGAAGCCTAGTGATGCAGCCGAGTGTAGTAGGCTGTGGTGAATCATTTCCCTCTACACCGAGGTACTACCTACCCTACCCGTCATAAGTACGGGCACGCTATGTCTGAACCAGCAGATTATAAAAATTGAATGTACATCGGGTTTCATTTCATAAAACATCAGTATTCAAGTTATATTTTCATTTGCAGAAGGTTTCAAAATATTCTATCGGGGAAATTTTGATTTTTCACTCTTTTTAACCGATTGTCACACAAATATACTTGAAATCCTCATTTTCGGTCAATTTCTCTCCCATACAAAATGTATGGAAAAATTTCACCGATAGAATATTTTGAAACCTTTTGAAAATGAAAATATAACTTGAATACTGATGTTTTATGGAAAGAAACCCGATGTACATTCAATTTTTAAAATCTGGTGGTTCAGACATAGCGTGCGGGAAGTGTAGAATTAGCTATTGCTGTGTGCGTTCAAGATGCAAACGGTGCTCAAATGCGCTCCAAACGCGGTAACACAGTGTTACCAAAGGCAACATAGCAACCATAGTCAAAACCACCGTCAACCTAGGATGCAAAGGCTCCCACTGACATCGGGTTACTTGTTAGAAAATCTTACCGCATTTGATGCTCCCGCATTTGATATTTGCATTTCGAATGCACACAGCAATATAAGTTAAAATACACATTAATAAAAACAAAAAAAAAACATAGCGTGCGGGGACTCACAAAAAGTATTGCAACAATATTGCATCACCCTGACTCACCTCGATATTTCTAAAACCAGAACAGCTACAAAAATGCCGCCTTCAGAAAAGTTGTTGCTTTTGGTCTTCTGAATAACTTTCCTGAAGACAGCATCTTTGTAAGTCCTGAGGTTTTGGAGATATCGAGGTGAGTCAGTGTGATGCAATATTGTTGCAATACTTTTTGTGAGTCCGTACTTATGACGGGTAGTGTATGTTGGATCGGATGTCCCTCCAGTACTTGAACATAGCGCGCTAAGCTGCTCTTCCGTTGGTAGGGCCACTGCTAACTGCTGCGCGTAGTCTTGATTGAGCCACGTCTACGTTACGCAGCTACTCGATGTTGAGCCGCGGCATTCGACATGGTAATAACCGTCGAATGTTTTGAACGCAGGCAAACAGCGATGATCCGAATTAGTATTCGCACTGCGGTATGTGCGCAAATTGGTTATATCCGAGAAAAAATTACCGTTGATTAGAACGTGGTCGATTTGGTTTTCTGTTGGTCAGACGATCTCCAGGTGGCTTTGTGAATATCTTTGCGGGGGAAGAAGGTGCTTTGGACTACCATACCACGGGATGCTGCAAAGTTTACGCATAGGTGGCCGTTATCATTCGATACGGCGTGCAGGCTGTTTCGCCCGTTTACCGGTCTGTACATTTCCTCCCTTCATACCTGCGCGTTCATGTCGCCGACAACGATTTTCACGACACGCGGCGAGCAACCATCGTATGTTTGCTCTAACTGCGCGTAGAACGCTTCTTTCTCGTCATCAGGTATTCCTTTCGTGTAGTGCACGTTGATGATTTTCTGGTTGAAGAAACGGTCCCTAACTCTTAACATGCACATTAGTATGGGACACGCTTGTATGGAAAAAATAAATCCTCGCTCCAGTCGACTTTTTTGATCCCATTTAGGTCCCAAATGAACTGTACAAAATTTCAGCGCAATCGGTGAAACTATAATTTAGCGCAAGCGGTTCAAAGTTTTCATAGGATTTACTATGGGAAAAGTTACACTTTCAAACAAAAAATCCCAGAGGTCGCTCCTTGTCTCCTAAATTCAAATCGATCAACGCTTCTTGTAGAAAAATCATTTATGAAACTTTCCTTCGAAGACCGCAAAACAATTGGATGCATGTGAAAAAAGTTATTGATTTATTACCGATTAGTGATCCGACGGACGGCTTATTGTTTTGTTTTATCAGCAGCACTGTAGCTGCTGCCTTGGCTGCTGCTGTTTCTGGGGGTGGTGATACCACCCGCCATCCCATGCAGCAACGGCAGCAGCAGTGCTGCTGATAAAACAGAACAAAAAGCCGTTCGTTGGATCACTAATCGGTAATAAATCAATAACTTTTTCCACAAGCATCCAATAGTTTTGCGGTCTTCGAAAGAAAGTTTCATAAATGATTTTTCTACAAGAAGCGTTGATCGATTTGAATTTAGGAGACAAGGAGCGACCTCTGGGATTTTTTGTTTGAAAGTGTAACTTTTCCCATAGTAAATCCTATGAAAACTTTGAACCGCTTGCGCTAAATTATAGTTTCACCGATTGCGCTGAAATTTTGTACAGTTCATATGGGACCTAAATGGAATTGAAAAAGTCAACTGGAGCGAGAATTTGATGTTTGTCCCATACTAATGCACATCCTTGCGTTAATCAGCTGTCACCCTATCACACGTTGTCGCGTCTTGCCCAACACTATAAATTCCGTACCTAATTCATTGGTGGTGCCACAGCTTTGGTAGAAGTTAGCCGCTCGATGCCTGCTTTTCCACACTTTCTGTTCAGTCCAAAAAAGTTCCTGCAACGTCACGATGTCGAAGTTACGGGGATATTGTTCTTCGTAGATTATCCTGTCAACTTTCCGAACGTAGTGTTTCGAGTCGTATTTTCTTCTACGCAATGGGGACTTTTACGGGTGGCTTGGGCCTACGCCAACACTCCTGTCTCGCCGGAGGGCCATCGTGCCAGTTCTGTTTAGCATCTCATCCAACACTGGGACGATCACGCTGATGGGGCTACCACCTTCTATCTAGCTGGGTGTGATGTATTTAGCATTTCTTACTCAGCCGCTGGATGCCAGAACAGACGCTGTTTGAGCCGCACCTCCTTGGTGAGCAGACGCTCGGGTCGTACCTCCTCAATCTAGCTGAAGTCAGAAGGACAACAGTGCTGAGGCTGCACTACCAGCTAAGAACATAATTTCCACAATTTCCATAAAATCTCACCCTTTTGTTGAAATTTTTGACAAATTGATTTTGCTAAATAGTTATCAACGCTTTGCAGAACGCAATCTGATTCGATTAAATTTCCTTGAATGAACACTTTTCAACTTCATCGCATGAGTTATGGTTGCATTCCTAATGAGAATGTAGGTATTTCTCTGGAAGAATGTTTACTATTTGTGGTTGACTTGGCTTACATACACCTCTATTAAAAAACATATGCCATTATAATCAATTAGTTTTCGATGGTTTCGCAGAGCCATAAGCAACAAAACGAAATAAACACAAAAGTTCCAAGATCATGAGTTGAGTGCCTTCAGAATAAGATTATGCATTATTCTGCCGAACGAAACAAGATAATAAACTGTCTCTAAGCTTCAGACCATGTACGTTTCCAAGTGATCACCATAAATCCCAATCCGTTCAAGCTCTATAGCTTGTTGATGTACCATCCAGTTGTGCCCAAAGCGTACGAGAAAGCCACGCCACCGCACTTATTTTGGACGCATTGATGTCACCGCACTAGGAAATTGAATCAATTTTTTACGCAAATTGAATTGAGGCTATCGATTCTATTCTTCGCCGTTCGCCTGGTTGTTGGTTGGTGGCAGCATAGTGATGTTTCGGAAGCAAGCTCGATGACGATAACAGGTAGATTGGTTCGGTGGATATAATAAAATGCTTTTCGGTTCGATCCATGCTTCACGAAGACAGTCGGACGGAATACACAAAATGCCGTTCAACCGAGATTGAGTTTTTGTGCGAGAAAAGGAAGATTGAGTTTTTCTAACGAATCTGTGACAAGTGTTTCCTCTTGGTGATGCCACGAAACAATCATGAATAATTTACAGACCCTTAAGCAAACAAGTGCTCCGCATTAAGCAAACGAAACTTTTCCCGGCAGTCAAAAAAAGCTTTAAGGCTGTCTGATGGCTCGGAAATTACTTTTCGGTTCTTTCATATCCTTTCTTTGTGGTTGAATTGGCAGTTGGGATAGAGAATGGCCCATTGCATGAGATTATTATGCTAAAGATAGAACTGGAGTTGTAGAGGAAAAATAAATTGAATAACTTTTGTCCAGTCATTGAGATTTTGTCGCGGCTGCTGATTTCACACGCAATGATTAAGTTAAAAATCCAGTATGAATAACCTGAAAGAGAAGACGCGGATACACCTTACCAAAAAGTGCTTTGAATTGGAGTTAATCCAATGACCATGTTCTTTTTTTTTGAGCTGACCAGCTGAAATCAGTGGTCGTAAAAATAAGTTGAACCCAATTGGTTGATTCATCCAGATGTCAATTCAATGCTACATGTTGCCTTGGCAGGAAAAACTTCAGAGAACCTGTCATTACATTAACGCATCATCAGTAACAGTGTTCTGACATAACGATTAGAATCATTGTTTCTTTTTCCTGAGTATCGGCAAAAGAAGTATTATGTACCGTCATGTGTACGAGATTTCGGAAGGAGATAATTAATTTCCTCTTAGTTGGAGTCGTTTATGTTTGTGTGATGTGGAGCTGACAACAAAATCATCAATTAATTAAATGTGCTCCTTTATGGGAAGCGTTTGTGAAGTACACGCTGAGGCTGTGATTTTTTTTGCCTAGCTTCTTGAAATAGTCACGATATTTTGTGTTGTGATTCTAGGTAGGAGAAAAGGTTTCTTGTTGTTTCACGTGATATTGTTTTCTGATAATATCATGTTCTAAGCAGGAAATATCATTGCTGAACATTTTTTCAGCGATTATTTTAGAGTGCAAAGTTCTGGAATTTAGCAATTTCCTTTTTTTTTTAATTTAAATTTATTTTTTTGTCTTAGATTTGAAAGATCTTAATACAGTGATGTACGTAGTTGTCTGATTCAGTTAGTACAAAACTACTGAATCCTAGACTGAAGCTTATTTTCAGTAAGATGTACAATTCCCTGAAAATCCCTTGCCGAATAACATGTATTCTTCGTCCCACTCAAAGTAAACTCAATTGTCAGGATGTTTATGTGCAATTAAGTTATATACACAAAAAGGTCAGCTCGCATCAATCATGTGGCCGAACTAACCAATAACAACAATGTACCCTCCGGATAGGGCAGTTACACTTCCACAGGAAACGAGCTTGCTTCTGCCGGCAGTAATTCTCAATTATCAACACGCAATTATACCACGCTGCCAAACGGGTCGTTCAGATTTACGCACGAAATGGCTAATTACCGTTTCCAGGAGCTCGCCCGCCCAGCGTCCAGGATCTAGAACGCAGGCCGCTCGAGGCAGTTCACTGTTTACATTATACTGATTAAATGCAGATATCAATTTTGATTACCTTTCCACTTAATATTTTACGACCACCGCGTGACCAATATTACAGCAAGGTTAATTTTACAGCCTTCATCAAGCTGCAGGCTAAAACAGGATAATTACCATTTCAAAGTTGCGCTGGGAACGTTCGCGTCTGTCACGAGTGGTCATGAAAATTTTACCGATTGACAATTTCTGTCCTTTTCAGTCAATGTTTCGCTAGCTAGTAACAGCTACAATAAGATTGATGGATCCAGAAGGGACCGACCGAACGTTCATCCATTCAAGTCAGTTTATACAAACAGGCCTCAGGTGTCATCGGTCTCAGTTCACAAATCAACTGCTGTTGGGCGAAACTCTGACAAGCTTGCTTTAGGTGGGCTGTATAGATTTAGACCCTTACAAGATTAATGGCTGCTACTCAATCCATTGATAGGTGTTCTTTCGTCTTCTTCCATTACAAAACCATTTCGTCACTTGGTAACGATGTTACCTTTTCCATTTGACTCGTGTAACATGATGTTGTTTGTAAAGGGACAGAATTTGATAATAACTGGCAATCAATATAATTGAAACGCTCTTCTTGATTTTTATACATACATACATTTATTTGTTCAACATCATTAAGACAAGATATAATCAACAATAGTTTATTTATTTATTTATTTATTTATTTATTTCGCCAACCGACGTAGACTAGTACATTTACATATACATATTTTTGTTTCTTAATGCTATAGTTTAGTCTAAGAAATACATAAAAAATATTAAAAAATTAAATTAGGATAGGTAGTGTATTTATAATGTTTTTAGGTGTTGGGACTTCGAAGACTGTAAAAGTATTTTCTAAGGTTATGCCGAGACATTGTAAAGTCAATGGTTTCGCAGTGTTGATTATAAATGTCCATCATTCGATTAAGAGGCCCAAATTTGGCGTAGTTTGTTCTACAGTGGTTTGTTATGAATATGTTTCGATTTCGCAGTTGCCGAGAAGGTATGTAAAAATTTAATGAGGATAAGATTTTTGTTGAATCAATACGTTGTGAAACGATATCGTTAACAAAAGAAACCATTGCAATTTCACGCCGCTCTTTCAATGTTTGTATGTCGATAAGCTTGCAGCGTGCTTCATATGATGGAAGTGGAAATGAAGTCCAACCTAATTTACGAAGAGCATATAATAGAAATTGCTTTTGTACTGATTCTAATCTTTCTTCGTGCGTGATTGAAAAAGGAGACCATACAATGCTGCAATATTCCAGTATTGATCTTACATATGCAATATACAGAGTTTTGATTGTGTATGGGTCATTAAAGTTGCAGCAGAAACGCTTAATAAACCCTAGCATGTTATTAGCCCTGTGAATTATTGTGTTGTAGTGGTCTACGAAAGTAAGCTTAGAGTCTAAGATTACTCCTAAGTCTCTTACTCTTTCACATTTTTCCACATTTTGATTTCCTAATGCAACTGAAATGTTTGGTGTTGTTCTTTTTCTGCTAAATGATATTAAGTTGCATTTTTTTACATTTAATTCTAAAAGGCTTTTTTTGCACCATACGTAGAATATGTGAATTTCATTGTGGAATACATTGATGTCTTCTTCATTTCGTATCTCCAGAAAGAGCTTCATGTCATCGGCATAAATTAGAACTTTTAGTTTGTTTAAAATGAAGGAAATGTCGTTTACATACATAATAAAGAGAAGAGGTCCTAAATGAGAGCCTTGGGGGACACCTGAAGTGACTTGAATTGGGTTTGACTTGTTTCCATTGAATTTAATTATTTGTTGACGGTCAGTTAGGTATGATTCAAGCCATTTCAGGAGAATTGGCTCAATTCCGATTTTTTGTAGTTTGAAAAGTAGCAATGATATGTCAATGCGATCAAATGCCTTACTAAAGTCCGTGTAGAGAGCTTCCACGTGGTTTCCATTATCCATTGCGTTTAATGAATAGTCTATGAATTGCAGTAAATTTGTTGAGGTCGACCGACCTTTGAAGAAGCCGTGTTGCATATCAGTAATTCTGTTTTTGGTTTGGAGAAATAGCTTTTCGTTGACAATTGCCTCGAAAAGTTTCGGAATGCAAGAGATAATGGCTATACCACGATAATTATGTACGTCTGATTTTCGGCCAGATTTGAAAATAGGTACTAGAAAAGAGCTTTTCCATAGTTTTGGGAAATTACCAGATTCCAGCGACATATTAAAAAGCCAAAACAAAGGAGCAGTCAGTTCTTGTGCTAAAGTTTTCATGAATACTGGGGGGATCCCGCCAGGACCAGGACCTTTAGATTCTTAAGAGCATGTAAAATATCCTGCACTTGGAGCACTAGGGAATTCTGGGTAAAATGCAAAATAATCGCGGTCACGATCTTCTTCAGAAAATGTTGTATAGATTTCTTGGAAGAAATTTGCAAAAAGATTGAAAATTTTTTCCGAGTTATCACCAACAGATATCAAGATGCATAACGGATGGAAAATTGTCAGATTTTAATTTGGATTTTACGTAGTTGAAGAAGTTCATTGGACAGGACTTTATTTCGCTTTCAGTTTTTGAATTATATTCTTCAAATGCATTACTGATGGCTAAGTTCAGTTGCTCGCATATATCCAAATAATTTGCTAGATTTTCATTGGTATTGTGTGTCTTGTAATTTTTATGGGCTTTTTGTTTGCGGTTCTTCAAATTTTTTATCTGTCTATTATACCAGATTGGGTTTTTTAAATTTCTGCTACGACGTTTTTTCCTTGAAGGAATTTCTTGGATAATTATTTCCGATAAAATTTTGTAAAATACGTCTACAGCAGTATCGACATTTCCTTCGTTTCTTAGAACTACTTGCCAATTCACACTACTTAACCTACGTTTAATATTGTTATAGTTCGCCAATTGGTATTCAAAGATTACCTCGTATTCACAGTCATTGGGTCTTTGGTTTTTATGTATGAATAAAGAATATTCGATTGCTGTATGGAAAGCCTCATTTTTCCACAACGGAGTTAATGATTCGGTCACACAGAAATCTTCGTTAATATTTGTTAATAAAAAGTCCAGATAGCAGTTCTGTTGGTTTTTAATGTGATTAATTTGGTTCAGTCCTAAAATTGCGGAAAATAAACTGCAATGTTTCATTATCCCCAACGACTGGGAGTAAGAGGCTTTCATTTTCTGAGTCCAGAATGAAGTCAGCATGGCGTTGATTAAAGTCTCCATAGATGTGAACTTTAACCTCAGGAGGAAGCTGTGATAAAATTTGTTCAGCACATTGGAAAAAACTTTCGTATGTGCTTTTATGAGCATGGTCTGGAGGAAAATACACTGAGGCAAACACGTGCGTTTCACCTGCTATGTGTGATTTCACCCAGATATGCTCAAACGTTTTGAATTTTGAAGTGCTTATTAATTCAGAATTATAATTTGCCGAAATAGCAATTAAAACTCCACCGCCAGACTTTTTCTGAGACTCCAGAAAATTACGGTCGTCTCTAAATACATTATAGCTGCTTCCGAAAACTTCCTCGCTTTTTACACTTTCATCCCAGCTCGTTTCAGTTCCCAGAATAGCCGAGAAGGATGAGCTTAGTATGTTTTTATAAATTTCCTTCATTTTGGCTGGGCTTTTCATGCGATTGAAATTTTGACAATATATCAAAACTTCGGTCACATTCTGTTTAAAATGCGAACAAGTTTCCGGAAGTTCGTCGGTTGATGATATGCTACTTATTTCTTCGGTAGAAGAAAGCGTCGTTACTTGCGAAAAGGCGAAGGAGAGCTGAACTTGTTTGCACTCTCGCGCAGTTGCTGCAGTCGATGGGTACGCTCGCTTGATAGGTATTGCCGGTATGACTGCAGATCCGCCATGGCTGCCGTAGGGTCCAATCCATACTCCTGGTGCACATCACTAAATATGCGAAGAAGATGTTCAGGATCCGTCGGTAGACCTTCAGATGCCAGCAACATTCGAATGCTAGTCGGGGTCAATCCTTCCACACAGACTGTCGCAGGCTGATCCTTCATATAAGCTAGGAACAGCCGAACGATGCCCATTATTTTAGGGTCGCGTAAACGTGCTTTCAAGAATCGACCGTCACCCTCCGTAGATTGCTCAGTGAGTCGCACGATGGGAGGTCGCATTGGGTCCAAATCGAACCGGGTTTCACTGCTGCATAAGGCTTGGTTTTGAGGTTGTTGCTGTTGTTGTTGGTTTTGCTGATTCGGTCCTTGAAGTGATAATGAAGGTGTAGCATTTCCCGTTGGTAGTGATGCGATGTTGTTGGTAGGATGCCTCTGCTTCTCTGCTCGGTATGGGTTTATGATTTCACCCTTTCTGAAGCTGATGGGTTTTGGCACCGAGAGGCCTGCAATCGGGTGATCGATTGAAGAAGGTGGAACGGAGAATTGAGTTTTTGCGGTGGCCAGTAGTTCCTTGTCCGTTCCCATGTGTGGCTTATTGTTGATGGTTTTTTTCGCGAGCTGTTGACTGTTTATGCGGGCGCGTTGTTGTTTTCTGCGTTTCCTACTATGTCTAGCCTTATCAGCAGTTTTTTCTTGCAATTGTCGAGCGCTGCGCTTGATATCATACCCAGACCAGTCTTGCTTCCAGCACCGTTTATTTCCTATCATTCGCCAACCAGAAGAAGAATGTTCATTTTTCGGTGGAGCTCCAGCGCTTTGCTTGGACATTTTGGCTCGACGTTCAGCAAACAGCTCAGCAATGGCGTTACTGGCAGGTTTATTACTAGCCGGGAGTGGTTCTGGCTGTTGTTGTTCAATTGTTTGCTGCGGCGGCGTCTGTTGCTGATGCCGTGGTATATTTTCTGCCAATTCTTCCTCCAGGGTCATCGATGCTTCGTTAATTTGAGTAATTTCCGCTAGTTCCTCCTCTAAAGTTTTGTTGGGTAGCAGGTCATTTGTATTACTCAATTTTAGTCCAGATAAATTCGCCGATACGAATTTCACTTCCTCAAGAATTACTCTAAGTTGTGAATCATGCGTGGATTGATGGCTGGCTTGATTAATTGATGTAGTTAATGACTCGGTATTTCTTGTTAAAAGAGCCATGTCATTCCGTAGGCACGTGAGTCGGTCTTCAAATAGGTTATTTATTTTCTGCGACAATGTGCAATTTGACAAATTTATGTCGGTTACTACGGTAGCCACACGTGAGTCACACGATTCCATGTGCTGGCTGATGGCGCTGCGAATGCTTTCGTTATTTTTGTTGACCATTGCCAACGTTTCATTTACTTCATTGAGCAAGCGCTCAATGCTTTCGAACAGCGCTGACACTAAACTAAACTTGCGTAGGTCAGCTGCAATTCGCAGATTTGTATCGTTTTGTGAATGCATTGCCTTTAGAAGCTACGCCACAATACTCGGTTTGTGGCTGCTGCTCTCCATCCTCGGTCGCGCGCCCAATGCTCGCCAAGTCACGCTCCACCTGGTTCGCCCATCGTGCTCTCTGCGCTCCACGCCTTCTTGTGCCAACCGGATCAGTTGCTAACATCAGCTTTGCAGGGTTGTTGTCCGGCATTCTTGCAGCATGCCCTGCCCACCGTATCCTTCCGGCTTTGGCCACCTTCTGGATGCTGGGTTCGCCGTAAAGTGCAGCTAGCTCGTGGTTCATCCTTCTCCGCCACACACCGTTCTCTTGCACACCGCCGAAGATCGTTGTAAGCACGCGTCGCTCAAAAACTCCGAGTGCTAGTAGGTTCTCCTCGAGCATGGTCCATGTCTCGTACCCGTAGAGGATCACCGGTCTTATTAGCGTTTTGTACATGGTGTATTTGGTGCGTGGGTGAATCTTTTTCGTCAGTAAGGATCCGAGGTAGACGAATTCCTCCACCACCTCGAAAGTATCCCCGTCTATCGTAACATTACTACCCAGACGGATCCGGTCGTGTTCGGTTCCGCCTACCAGCATGTACTTTATTTTTGAGGCATTCACCACCAGTCCGACCTTTGCTGCTTCGCGTTTCAGGAGGTTGTACACACACTCAATCCTGAATTGCCTGTTCAGCACTTTTTTGATGAAAATAGAACAGCAGAACTATTTCGGTAGCTTCGGTAATCTACTTTACTGAGGCTCAGTACACCAACTGTCAAAACCGGGTGCAAAAGGTAAACAATGCAGAATATCTGTATTCAGCTGTTCTATTTTCGTCAGAAATTTACCATACACGGTATTCCAAATTAAGTGTGCAGCTCTGCCACCGTTCCAAATGTTCTAGCGATAATGTCCATGTCGTCCGCAAAGCACACAAATTGACCGGATTTTGTGAAAATTGTTCCCCGGCTGTTGAGCCCGGCTCGTCGCATCACACCTTCCAGAGCGATGTTGAAGAGTAGGCATGAGAGTCCGTCACCCTGTCGCAGTCCCCGGCGAGATTCGAATGAACTGGATAGTTTATTACGATTCCTTTTCGGCTGCATGAAATATCAACTTAATTTTGCTGAAACGCACAAGAAGCAACCCTGCGCTCGAAAGCACAGGTTCGAAAATCGCAAACCTAGCAACACCAATACTCTAAATTAAGCGCTCTCACGATCGAGCGATCGAACAAAGCGATCGGTAGAAGGCAGAAAATCGCCATTCGTTTGCTGTTGTCCCATCGAGTTAGTCGCCGCATGATCCACCATCATCAAGAAGTGCAGCTATTAAAACCTTCATCGACCGGACTGGTAATCTCGGATGTCGGTGTGTCGTTGTGGAATCCACGGAAGGTAATGTTAAAGCCAATGTATTGTTTGGAATCAGATGTTGAATTATTAACCTCCCGCAGATCCGACAGTTCCGATAACCAAAGGTCATCACAGCTACAAAAGCAAGTCGCCATTGCTACTGCGCCACACTTCATCTAGTGCAGAGACTACGACGGAGGTAAATCCACGCAAACATAATTGCCGTGAACTCCGCAATGCTAAATTTCTTCTCCCTCCAGACAGCAGCAACGAAGCACGATCGCAGAGATCGCCACCTCGCACAGACGATCGACCAAAAAAGCACCTACAAAAGGCTCTCTACGGAGGTAAATTAGCAGTATGAAATTCTAATTGGAAATCGCCTAACCTCATCAAATTTCTAGGACCTTTTGTATCGATCGCCACACGCTCACGTCACGTCACGTTACGATCGCATCGTTTCGCCGTTCACTGATCTTGCTCGTACAAGCACAGCGCAGCGTAATCGTTCGGCGGAGCGGGGAATACTATCACCGCCGCACCAACTCGGTCGTCGTCGTCGTCGTCGTTAAGTGAACAGTGATCATAGTGCATGTCGTTACTGTGAAACCTCTGTAGTGGATAGAATAAGTATTGAGGTAAAATAAAATTATAATAGTGATTGTTTAACCTGATAAGCATATAACATCGCATATGATTTATGTAACTACCAATCCCTCCCAAATAACAAAAACTCCTTCTCGTGACAACTGTGGAGGGCACAGTAGTATATACAACCGGTTGTCCAACTAACATTCCTTCCCTTCCCCGGTTGACCGTAAGGACGTGGCCGGCGCCGTTATTGACCTATTATAGTTTGAGTTCTCGGAACGTGTACATTGAAGAAGGTGTGCTAATCCCAAGCCCCATCTATTGGTTCTCTGTGCAATCCCGCTAGCTCTAGTCAATCACGGAGTAGCAACTACGAAGTGTACGGTCACCTATGCTCATGCTCATTAAAGCCTTAGGTATAAGCTGTAACACAGGAAAAATTGAAAACGTTCCATCGAGTACATATTGAGATATAATGTTTTTACACAAAACTTCAGCGAATAATCTTTAATATATAGGTAACTCAGGATTACATTTTCAGCGAATTTGATTTACCTAAAGTTGAATAAAACGAAAATTTGACGAAAAATTTACTGTACGGACAATTGTTTGACACTGTGACACTCCTTGAGGCAATAAAACTCACGAACGGTTTATCCAATCAGCATGATTTATGTACGGCTTGATTCGTCTCCAGAGGCTGTATGTATATGTAGAAAAAATACTAAAAACAATCAGATAAAAGTGTTTAAAAATGTGAAATTACTGAACTGCTGTCTGACGTTTAATCATCTTTGTCTTTTTGGCTTGCGGAGGTTAGGTTTTCTTTCATAGAGATATTTTCCCTATGAAAACATTAAACCAAAAAAAAAGTTATCTTCTGCTGCCTGATGAGAGGAAAAGAAATTCAACATGACAAGAAGACCAACCTAGAGTGCGGTGTCAAAAGAACCAAACGTTTGTTGAACCACCACAACTCATTCAAAATTGCAATACAGGGAGAAATCGGGTCTTGTAGCATTTTGGGCTTAAAAAATCTAGACATCTTTTAAAATCATTTTTTTTTCATGAGAAATTGTTCTAAGCTTGAGACAGTAGCAGTGAACGAGGGTTTATGGAGAGGTGCATTTTACTGCAGAACTATTAAATCTTTTACTTCTTCTCTTGCCATTGCATCCCTACTGGAACGCAGCTTATAGCATTTGTGGTCTACAGACGAAAGTAGGCAGCAGTGGAAGTAGAACTGCTTAACGCAGCTTGAATCATAACTCCTAGCTTTAGTTGAAACGAATGAAATTGAACCAATATCTGATCGACATGTATGTTATAACTCATACTGCCCGAATCAGCTATGGTTCCGCTGGAAAAATCTCTGGAGAATACTTTGAACAAATTTTTGGAGGAATTCCTGAAGTAATTATCCGAGGAATCACGGGACGTAACCCTCAAAGCATTCCTGAAGGAATCCCGTAAGTAGTTTCTGCGAAAACATCTGCTGGTGTTCCGGATAAATCCCTAATAAATCCCTAGAGCCATCCCTAGAGCAATTCCAAAATTAAAGCCACAGATGTTCAACTTATTGGATGCAGTGGCTTAATTTCCTCAACAGGGGAGGAAAACCAAATTAAAGAATTACGGAGGAGGTATACGACTGGGAGGAAATGTTGAACTGTTGTGGCTTTCTCAGTCTAAGAGCATTGAAACGGCTAGTTTGGCATAGCCCGACGTTTGAAGAAATCCCTGTTAGGATATCTGATAAAATTCCTGGAGAAAATCATGGAGGAACTCCTGAAAAAAGTGCTAGGGGAATATCTAGAATAGTCCCAGGAGAAATAAGAGCACAAATGGCTTAATAAATTACAGCATTGATTCCAGGAGAATTCCCAGCAAGAATTTCTAAGGGAGTTTCATAAGCAATACCAAGAAATTTTCGTATAGAAAAACCAAGCGGAAATCCTGGAAACCCCCGGTAAATCCATAGAGGAAGCCCTCTATAGTGTTGTTTAACCCTTCTAAGATGTTAGGCTAGGCGCACCCCGAAACGTACGTTCAGCGTGCCTGTCTGGGTCATATTGACCCCAACATCCTACTAGGGTTAATTGAGGAATTTTGTAGAAATTTCTTGGTGAATTCCTATATGGAAAATTCCTGAAGAAATAACTGAAAGCATTTGCAGAGGAATAATTTATGATATTGCTAGAAGGATCTCTGAAGGAATCGTAAAAAAGCTTTCAGAAAAATTCCTAAAAAATCCTTTTATTTTCTTTTTATTTATTATTTGAGAAAGTATAATTAAACAACGAACTCCTTCTTTCCCTATTCAATTATCTTCATCTATCCTTATATTAATTCATAGATGAATCTACGAAGCCTACTGTGTATTTTGACATGCAGCTCCATAGGGACGTCCTCTGCAAAGTCACCTGTATGGGAGCCCCCCGCTGCAAAGACTGGAGAGGTCTCACACAAAGCTAAGAACCTTCCCCGGCCCCACAAATACTCACATACAAAATTTCACTCCGATCGGTTCAGTAGTTTCCGAATGGTTAAGGGTCAGACAGACAGACAGAAATTCATTTATATACTAGCTAACCCGACAAACCTTGTATTGCCCATTTTTATTGTTGCTCTTGCACAGGTGTTTTTTTTAGGTGTTTTCTAATGTTTTTGTTAATTTTTCTTGTAATTTTCTTAATATGTTCTACATATGAACATAGTTACCCACCATTAACCAAATTGAACCGTTCAAAAATCTTGTTGATCATTTCATTAAATAATTAGTTGTATGGTTCCAAAGAGTCTGTAAACTCATTTGTATAAACATCGGAAGCCCGGCTCCAGAGGCACGTTATCTTTCATTTGGTACATTTGTCTCAGATAGAGAATGCTGTTTGGTGGTTTGGTTGCTAACTAACTTTTTATCAATTTAACTTAAACTGACAACTCCACCATAGAATTTACAGTTCAACTGCCATAAACTACAAAACAGCGCCACTCGAAAGCAAACCTTCGATAAAAAGAAGGAAACATTTAGATATGTTGTAAATTTTAGCAGTTGGTCCGTAAAGAAAATGGAACAGTGTGACTTGAAATTTATCTGTGTGGGAGCCTCCCGTTTCATACACCGCAGAGGTCTCACATCAAGCTAAGAACCTTCCCCGGCCCAAACATATCTACCTACAAAATTTCACACTGATCGGATAAGTAGTTTCCGAATGCATAAGCGTCAGACAGACAGACAGCGCGAGTAATAAATTGCTAGAGAAATTCCCAGAGATATTTCTGGAGTAATACCATGAAGAATTCTTGGAAGAATATCTTGATGAATTACTGTAGGAAGAATCTTTAGTGGAATCCCTGAAGGCATTCCTGGTAAATTCCTCTAGAAATTACTGGTAGAATACTGGGGAAAACCTGATGTAATTACTGGAGGAATCCCTGGATTCTTGGAATAATGCGTGTATAAACTCCGGGGAATTCCTGGTGGAATTCTTAAAGGTATTCCTGGAGTGGTCCCAGAATCAAATGCTGAAGAAATTCCTGGATGAATCCCTGGAGGAATCCCTATGAAAATCCCTGGAGGAACTCCTGGAAGAATGCCTGTAGGTAATTCCTGGAGGAATTCCTAGAGCGATCCCTAGGGGATTCCCTGGAGAAGCTCCTGAAGGAATGCCTGGAGACATGCCTGTGCGAATTCCTGGAGGAATATCTAGAGAAATTCCTCGATAAATCTTAAGAGGAACTCCTGGAGGAATTTCGGGAAGATTTTCTTTAAAAAACCGTTGGAAAACTTTCAGGTAGAATCCCTGGAGGAATCCTTCAAAAAATTTCTGTTGAAATTCCTCGAGAAATCCCTAATGAAATTTCTACAGGAATTTCATGAGATATCTCTAGAGAAATACATGGAGAAACTCCTCGAGGAATCCTTGAGAAACCTCCAGAAGAACTCCTGGAGGAATCCCTGCAGAAATCCCATTAGCAATTTCCAGAGGAATTCCAGGAAAAAATCTTAGAAGAACATCTGAATGAATTATTTGAGGAATTATCGAAGGGATTCCTGGAGGAATCTCTGGAAGTATCTTTAGAGGAATCCCTGAAGGAACTTCTGGTAAATACCTGGACCAATTCCTGAAGAAAATCCCGGAGGAAATGCTGATGGGATTCCTGGAGGGATTCCATGAACCAATTTCAGGTAAAATCTCTGGAGGAATCCTTGCAGCAATACCTGGAGGAGAAATTTCTGGAAAAACTTCTTAAGGAAATCTTGGAAGAATTCCCGGAAAAAATCCTGGAGGAATAACTGAAGAAAATCATAAACGAATTTCAAAAAGGAATCCCTGGATGATTTTCTGGATCAATTCCTGGATCAATTCTTGGTGTGATTTCTGAAGGTATTCTTGGTGGCAATCCTGCAGGAAATGCCTGGATGAAATCCAGAAATCCTGAGGTAAATTCTTCAGGAATTCCGGAGCTAATATCTGCTGGAGTTCCTGGGGTAATTCCTGGTGGAATTCTCAAAAGCATTCCTGGAGGAGTCCCAGAACTAAATCTAGAAGGAATGGCTAGATGAATCCTTGGAGAAATCCCTATAGAAATCCCTGGAGGAATGCCTGGAGGTATTTCTGAAAGAATTCCTGGAGGATTTCCTAAAAGCATTCGTGGAGGAATTCCAAGAGCAATCCCTAGAGGAACTCCTGCAGGAATGTTGGCCCCTCAGCTCCGATGTCGTGCACGCTTGTTATGCACTACAGCCAGCGTGCACGATTTTAAAGCTGGGGGTCAAATGCGCTGTAGTTACGCGCTTGCTTAAGCCCCTGGCCTCCAGCGCCCGGCCACCCTGTGAACATCTTTTCCGACTGTACCCATCCCCATCTCAGCCATTCGTTCAGTGCTTGGTCGTCGAAAGCCGGTCATTTTGGAACCAAAGTGCGGGCAATTCCACGTTCCCGAAGCCCCACCAACTCGGCCTTCGTTTCCGGCCATTCCGAGGACATCTGCTCCGGTCGAAGTCATCACCATCTCGGCCGAACGTTTTCCGCCCGGCCGTTGAAAGCTGGCCATTTCTGACCAAAGCACGGGCAAATTCACGCGCCCGAAGCTTCATCAGGTAGGACTGTCTCGCCGATCCCGGCCGCCCGACTGCATTTCTTCGATCCTGGACTTCTCCCCGCCGGTGCCACCGCCACTGCTACCAGTTACCCCGTCGTTGCTCCTCCGCTGCCTCTGAAGATTCCATCCTGCCCCTGAAGCCTGGGGATTTGGGCTGGTTTCTCTCCGAAACCGAGCCGATAGATTTCAAAAATCCAAATATAAGTATGCGGTTGCCATTTCATATTTGACAATTGCTGGGCTCATTGCAGCACCGCACTCTAGATTGGTTTTGTTTGCGACCGTGTTGAACTTCTCTCTCAGCTCATTTCCGGTTCATTTCTTTAGGAGTCCCCCTTTCCAGCGGCCGGAGTAGTCTTACACTATGCTAAGAACCTTCTCCGGCCTTAAGAGCATCTACATACAAAATTTCACGCCAATTGGTTCAGTAGTTTTCGAATGCATAGCGGTCAGACAGACAGACAGACAGACAGACAGACAGACAGACCGACAGACAGACAGACAGACAGACAGACAGACGGAAATCCATTTTTATATATATAGATAGATAGATAGATAGATAGATAGATAGATAGACTAGCTGTCCAGGGGTCTCCAGTTAGCCTAGTGGTAAGGCTTTGAATCTCCAATCCGGAGACGGCGGGTTCGATTCCTGTTCCGATCGGGAACTTTTCTCGACTGCCCTGGGCATAGTGTATCATTGTAATTGCCTCACAATATAAAAATTCATGCAATGGCAGGCAAAGAAAGCCCTTCAATTAATAACTGTGGAAGTGCTCAAAGAACACTAGGTTGAAGAGAGGCGGGCCAAGTTCCAGTTGGAACGTCGAGCCAGAAAGAAGAAGAAGAACTAGCTGTCCCGGCAAACGTCGTACTGCCTGCCTACTGTGTTATTCGGAAAGCAGCTCCATAGGGACGTCACCGACGAAGTTATTTGTATGGGAGCCCCCGTTCCAGAGACCGGAGAGGTCTCACACCAGACTAAGAACCTTCCCCGGTCCCCAAAATACCCACACACAAAATTTCACACCGATCGGTTCAGTAGTTTCCAAATGCATAACGGTCAGACAGACAGACAGACAGACAGAAATTCATATATATAGATAGATAGATAGCTTTCTAGATTTGTAATTACTAACTATTTAAAGCATTACTTTTCTATAACATGTTTTGTTGGGCAATTTTATTTTGTTATGCCCAAGTTATAAATATACATCTACTGAATAATAATTCAATAACATATTTTGTTATAAAGCAAGTTTTATTATTCTACTATTCAGAATGTACAAATACGTGATTAACAGTAACACAACAATAATAAGTTTTAAAATTCACTGTTATTGAGTTGTTATTGAATATAACAAAACATATTATTTAATTGGTCTTCCAGGAACATTTTTTTGTTATGATATTTGTTATTTTGCCGCTTATGACAGACAAGCTTATAACATAGTATGTTATATGAATAACTTGAAAACTACTGATTCTATTATTCAGTTAATATGCAAAAATAACATATATTATGCTCATGATATTTTTTTCTGCTCGGGTCTCAGGAGGTATGTATGAACAATTCTTAGGGATTTGAAAGGATTCTCATAGAAATTTCTGGGGCACTGTCTGGAGGAACATAAGTAGAAATTCCTGGACCACTTAGTAGAAACACCAGCAGAATTTCTAGAAAGAATCCCTTAGAACATCCATAGAGACAGTCCTGGATAAATCCACGTAGAAATTCTAGTAGAAATTCTTATTGAAACCCCTATATACGTCGCTGTAGGAGTTTATGTAGAAATTACTGATAAAAGTCCTGCAGAAATACCAGCAGGAGCTTCTGAAAGAATAAAAAAATATCGGAGAAATCACATCTTGAATCACATGAAAAAAAAATCTTAGGGACATGTGAGTGGATCGTTATAGAAACCCCTGGACGAATTTCCTGCTGAATTCTTGGAGATACACCAGCAGATATATCTAGAAGAAACGAAACCGAAATCGCTGACGGAATCGTAGCAAGAATTTCTGAAGCAATCCCTCCACGAATTTCTTAAGGGTTTCAATTGGATAAATTCCTGGAAGAATCCCGACCGCAATTCCTGGAGCAATCTAAGCAGAGAATCTGCAGCATAAATCACATAATTAATTCCTGAAGCCATCCCACCAAGCATACCTGGAGGAATTCCAGAGCTTCCGGAAAGAAGAAATAAATTGATAACCCTGAAGTAACAACAACAGGCAACGTTAATTGTTTGTTTTGTTCCAGAGGAAATGATTAAGAATAGTCTGTATGGACTAGCCGATGTGGCAAGAGCACGGGCAATCAGTAAGAACATGATTGGTTCGAATCCTGGTCGGTCCAGAAACTTTTCAAATTGGATATTTTCTCAACTATCTTAGTCATAAAAGTCTTCGTGTATGCCACACGATATACATATTGTTGCTCCCATCCCATCTTACACTTACAAATCAAACGCAGGTTATCGTTTAAAGGCAAAAATGAAAGATACAAAAGGATCAAAAAAGAACCAAGAGGGAAGACACAAGATCGTGAGTAACTTGCTACTCCGAGCAACTAGCATTTCGTCGAACATATCCTGATAGTAGTGTTGCTGCTGCCGTTAAGCAAATGTAGCATTTCCATTCCAAAATATGCCATTTTGACTCGATATTTTTCAATTTGAATGCAATTTTGATCATGCGCTGGATTTCGTGAACCATTTACTTTAGCATTAACATATTTTTCACCTAACTTTTGAAAAAGGCGTATGAAAAAGCGTATATTTTTTCTTTGAAAAACTATATGTTACTCGAAAACGGTTTGTTGAATTTCAATAATATCTTCGAAGCTGATTTATCTTTTTTTAAATTTTAGGAATTTTGTTGTGGGAGTTTTTGAGGAAAAATATTGGTTAATACTTTTAACTGAATGTCTTGAACTGCGTAAGGATGGCAACACTCTCTTGAAAAGTTTTAGGTGTTAGTTTTGAGAAAAACAAATAGAGGAAAGTACTGGAAAGTCCTGGAGGATCAGCTCTTTTAAGAAAAAACCCGATTTAATCCACCTATGGTGAACAGAACCCTTCTTACACTTATTAAAATTATTGTTGTATTATTTGTATTTAACATATTTGTTTTGTGGAATTGACCAAAAGTTCTAGAAAATATTGTGGATTTGGCATCTGGAATTTTGTATCTTTTATTAACTGCTAAAAGATCTTGAATCGATTAACAAATGGGTAAGAAAATCAGCGAGATACACTTTGTCTAAATTAGTCAATTAAATTAGCTCCGAAGTACCTTGTATTCATGGTTATGGTGTAAAAACAACAAAAATTATATATCTACTAAGTTAATCAGTTTTGGCATTAGCTAGTTATTTTGGCTGTCTGGTTCTTCAAAACTTTCATTTAACATATTGTTAGTTTCCATAAAATTCCTGTGTATTTCTAATTTGTTATTTATAATTTTGTTGAAAACAATAACCTGCTAGTATACACTTTGTATGAGGTCAGCATCATTTATTGAAAAATAATTTCCCATAGACTGGTCAAAAACAAATGCAAGATAACAGTGAATATAATAAAAAAAAGAATTTATTGAAATACTCTTCGTAAGATATCTCAGTAATCAAATGTCGAATCGAAATAAAATTTCAGGGCCTTATACAAGCATATTGTAGCTTTAATTTGGTGCTTAGAGAACCCAAATCGGTTGACAGACGGCTGAGATATTTATTATGGTACCCTTGGTAAAAAATCTCTCAAAAAGTTAACCTGTATTACTCCCAAGTACTCTTTGAAAGATATCTCGGTAACCAAATGTCCAATCCTAATAAAATTGTATATGGTTCTACTAGAATGTTGTAGCTTTCATTTGGTGCCAGGATAACCGAAATCGGTTGACAGACGGCTAAGATATTTATTATGATACTTTCGGTCAAAAATCTCAAAAGGTTTAGTTGTATAAATCCGAAGTACTCTTCGAAAGATATCTCTGTAACCAAATGTCCAATCGAAATAAAATTTCTGGGCGATCTACTAGGATGCTGTAGCTTTCATTTGGTGCCAAGAGAACCCAAATCGATTGACAAACGGTCGAAATATTTATTATGATACACTTGGTCAGTTTGTCGAGCTGAGTTCATTGGTATATGAGACTCGGCCCTCCGGGCCTCGGATCGAAAGTCGGTTTTTCGAGCGATATTTATACCCTTCTTATGGGTGTAAGAAGGGTAAAAAGGCTTTTCCTACATACATTCCGTGATATTTTTGCTACTGTTTATTAAGCTCAAATATTACAAAGAGATAGTAGCTTTTATGTATTTGATGCAATTGCATTTTCATGTATAACTAACTTGTGTAACCAAATATGATCATAAAAAATCTGTTGACAGATGGCTGAGCAATGTATTATGATACATTTTATCAAAAATCTCTCAAAAGCGTAAATTTCATTACTCCTTAGTACTCGTGGAAAGATATCTCGGAAACAAAATGTCCAAACGGCATGAAATTTAATAGCATACTACTTGGATGCTGTAGCTTTCATTTGATGCTGAGAGAACTCAAATCGATTGACACACGGCTGATTCATTTATTATGAAGCATTTTGTCAAAGACCTCTTAAAAAGTTAAGTTGTATTACTCCAAAGTACTCCCCGAAAGATATCTCGGTTACAAAATGTCCAATCGGAATGAAATTCAAAAGCGTTCTTCTAGGGTGCAGTAGCTTTCGTTTCGGGCCTTAAGAACCCGAATCGGTTGATAGACGGCTGAGAAATTTATGGTGATACACTTTGTCAAAAATATCTAAAATAATTAAGTTGTACTACTCCCTAGCACTCTTTGAAAGATATCTCGGTAACCGAACGTCCAATCAAAAAAAAAAATCAATAGCGTTCTACTAGGATGTAGTAGCTTTCGTTTGGGGCCTTAAGAACCCAAATCGGTTGATAGACGGCTGAGAAATTTATGGTGATACACTTTGTCAAAAATATCTAAAATAATTAAGCTGTACTACTCCCTAGCACTCTTTGAAAGATATCGCGGTAACCGAACGTCCAATCAAAAAAAAAAGTTCAATAACGTTCTACTAGGATGTAGTAGCTTTCGTTTGGGGCCTTAAGAACCCAAATCGGTTGATAGACGGCTGAGAAATTTATGGTGATACACTTTGTCAAAAATATCTAAAATAATTAAGTTGTACTACTCCCTAGCACTCTTTGAAAGATATCTCGGTAACCGAACGTCCAATCAAAATAAAATTCAATAGCGTTCTACTAGGATGTAGTAGCTTTCATTTGCTTCCAAGAGAACTCAAATCGGTCAACAGACGGCTGAGAACCGTGAGTGACATTTTTTTGTAACATACATACACACACACATACACACACACGCACATACAGACATTTGCTCAATTCGTCGAGCTGAGCTGATTGGTATATGTGACTCGGCCCTGCGGGCCTCGGATCGAAAGTCGGTTTTCCAAGCGGTATTTATACCCTTCTTATGGGTGTAAGAAGGGTAAAAAGGCTTTTCCTACATACATTCCGTGATATTTTTGCTACTGTTTATTAAGCTCAAATATAACAAAGAGATAGTAGCTTTTATGTATTTGATGCAATTGCATTTTCATGTATATTTAACTTGTGTAACCAAATATGATCATAAAAAATCTGTTGACAAACGGCTGAGAAATGTATTATGATACATTTTATCAAAAATCTCTCAAAAGCGTAAATATCATTACTCCTTAGTAGGGGTAGGCGGGGCATTATGGACACCCGGGGCAGAATGGACACCCTCAATATTTTGAAATATGCGAACTTTTTTGAACTTTTAATGAATGGAGAATATAGTCCATTTGTCTAAAACGTAGTTTCAGGAAAGAAACATTCGAAATTAAAATTAGACTTGATTTTACACGAAAAAGTTGCGTCCTCCGTTTTTTGTGCATGGAAATTATAATTTTCACACCATCTAAAATAAGATTTAGTGATTAATTTATTGCAGGTCGATTAAAACCTGATATTTCTAGAACACATGCAAGTAGTTTTGCTGTATCTACATGCTTAACATGTTTATATTTTCTTCTTTATTATATCAAAAATCAAGTTTGGAAATATCCTCTGCTGCCGGGGCAAAATGGACACTCACCTTTTTGAAAGAAGCGGCAAGGGAAAAATATAACCTAAATCACAAACCAACCAAATTATTCGATTTCAGTATAATTTCGGTTAAATGCCTGAATTTAAATTAACTGAACACAAATGAACTTCTTCGGCGTATTATTCATCCATAATAGTTGTTTTGTAATGAAATTACTTTATAGGTGTAAATAATGTACGAAATTCGTAAAAGTCTCATGGTGTCCATATTGCCCCATGGGGGTGTCCATTCTGCCCCGTATGCTTGAAGACGGTCATGAAAAACTAACATTTTTCAAAACATTTTTTGAAGTGGATAAATCATTTTTCTTCGTGAGCATTCTTATGCAATGGATGCTAAATAGACTTTAAAAGGATACATGTGTCAAAAAACTAAACTTTTTTGACATCTTGCCAGGTAAAGTTGGCAAAAACCTTAGGGTGTCCATATTGCCCCGCCTACCCCTACTCGTGGAAAGATATCTCGGAAACATAATGTCCAAACGGCATAAAATTTAATAGCATACTACTTGGATGCTGTAGCTTTCATTTGATGCTGAGAGAACTCAAATCGATTGACACACGGCTAATTCATTTATTATGAAGCATTTTGTCAAAGACCTCTTAAAAAGTTAAGTTGTATTACTCCAAAGTACTCCCCGAAAGATATCTCGGTTACAAAATGTCCAATCGGAATGAAATTCAGAAGCGTTCTTCTAGGGTGCAGTAGCTTTCGTTTCGAGCCTTAAGAACCCGATTCGGTTGATAGACGGCTGAGAAATTTATGGTGATACATTTTGTCAAAAATATCTAAAATAATTAAGTTGTACTACTCCCTAGCACTCTTTGAAAGATATCGCGGTAACCGAACGTCCAATAAAAAAAAATTCAACAGCGTTCTACTAGGATGTAGTAGCTTTCGTTTGGGGCCTTAAGAACCCAAATCGGTTGATAGACGGCTGAGAAATTTATGGTGATACACTTTGTCAAAAATATCTAAAATAATTAAGTTGTACTACTCCCTAGCACTCTTTGAAAGATATCTCGGTAACCGAACATCCCATCAAAATAAAATTCAATAGCGTTCTACTAGGATGTAGTAGCTTTCATTTGCTTCCAAGAGAACTCAAATCGGTCAACAGACGGCTGAGAACCGTGAGTGACATTTTTTTGTAACATACATACACACACACATACACACACACATACACACACACGCACATACAGACATTTGCTCAATTCGTCGAGCTGAGTTGATTGGTATATGTGACTCGGCCCTGCGGGCCTCGGATCGAAAGTCGGTTTTCCAAGCGGTATTTATACCCTTCTTAAGGGTGTAAGAAGGGTAATAAGGGTGTAAGAAGGGTAAAACGCAACTTGAGTACACATCAGAGATTGGAACACTGATTTTCAAAAAGTTACACTTACTTGATATTATCTCAGCTCAGAAGTGTGCTATCAGAAAACAGTATATGGAGGACTTTTACATGTTAGTTTTATCTAAAACTTTGCCAAACAAAGTAAGGATCGCACACGCATACCAAAACCGTGAGAGAGCTATAAAGTCGACTCTCCACGTGGTGACAAACACTAGTACACAAGTTTAACGAATATCACATTTTAATATTAAGCTTCTGAAATGAATCGTAGTTTTCTCACGTCAAAGACGCAGTAGAAGCATTTATGCTATAGCGTGAGTAGTATATAAATCAAGTTAATAGCAAACGCTTGATGATATGGCATCATTCCACTTCCATCAGACTAAACGTACCGAAAGCGAGTGTGAAAAGGAAAATTACCTATGCAACCCTTGCGACCTGGTTTTTCCGAACCAAATCGTCGTACCGCCCACGCAATTATTCATTCCGTCACCAGGCCCGCCAGAGTCTGAGCGCTATCAAAACCAGGTAGAATGGGCCACGGATTGCGTTAGAACGCGTTGTCCTTAGTATCCATGCACGATGAAAGCTTTCCGAAATCCAAGCTTTAACGCTGTGGTGGGCCTACGAAAATGACAAATTACACGTTATAATGACTTGAACCTCGAGGTGCGGAAGGCTATTATGTAATTTTCGTCGTCCGGATTATTTATAGCGAAGGCAGGTATGTGCTGCTTTCAAAGTGTTTTGAATCCATTTTCGTCGTCTTCGTCATTATCGTCACCGTTGTCGCCGCCGCCACCGTGTCGCAGCTAATCAAGCAAGTGGCAAAACCGACCGCGAGCACACTGATGAGGGGAACCATAAATCTCCCACTCTCCTGATGTTACAGCTTTCGACAACCTAAAACGGCACAAATGGAAAGGGTTTCTGAGAAGGATTACTTCAAAAGTGATTTCGTGAATAAATGTTCTTGGGAACGTTGAATGTTATTTACGTGGGTCTTGCATTAGTGTTGAGCATCATTGACCTAATTTAAGGGGGAAAAAGGATCGATTCTTTTGTTTGGTTTAATGACTGATTTTGTGCTTTTTCTCGAAAATCAATACATTTATATTGGATTTCATTCAAAGCAATTTCTGTGCTTCGTGGCTCATTTTGTGACTTTTGATAACAACATAACAACATAGATGAACCGATTACTAAACAAGGAATAACCAAAACTACATATAATCGCTTCCATGTGTTCTAATGGATCCCGTATTCAGCAAAAGCTCAATACTGTTGTCTGATACATTGTAACCTTGCAGTCATGTCGATAAAAGTTTAGATTAGCTATTAGTCTGACGGCAAGTAGCACATGTGCATAATTGTTCATACGAGTTAGGCCAGAGCCAATAAAATTGCAAAATTAAAGATTTTTAAAATAGGGTGTTAGTTAGTCAATGTTAATGTAATTTTTGTAAAGTTTTGGTGTTGATTAAAACGAAAAAAAAAAAACACTCGACAACATGAAACGAGCTCACCAATTTTGTGCATCTTGTACATAACGACTTTTGGATGCTCGCTGCTCATTCACTGGCACTGCTCTTGGGGTTAGGTTGGAGTTAGGTCACTTATGAATAATTGGATTTGTTTCCAGTATCATCTAATTTGCTCAAACAGCTTTAGTAAGGGTTAAATTTGGCAGTGTGCAAGTTTAATAATCCTATTTTTATTTCTTCAACTTACAGGACATGAAACTCCGACAGTTGGTCACAATGGGCTCGCAGGATACGCTCGAAGAGAAAACCGTCACCGTTTGTCACGGTGCTGACTTTGTAAACGTGAACTTCATCAACTTTTGCTGCACCAGAAAGGAAATTGCAAGGGTAAGTACGTTGATGCGTTATCAGACAACTCGGTAACTGTTTAGCTTCGAAATTTCGCAACAAAATATTGACGTTCTCCCTCTAGAATGCAAAACGAGATGTACTGCTCTAGTCACTACTTACTTACTTTCAGTCCTGTGCACAAACGGTGATGCAGAAGACCGAATTGAAAGTTCTCCATCCTGGGCGATTGCCAGCCATCATCGCCTTGACCTGTGGTCAGATAAAGTTTTCTGTCGACTCGCTTGATTACGTTGTTGAGGCTGCGCCGCCATGAGCCTCTGGGTCTGCCTCTGCTGCGATGTCCTGCTGGGTCCCAATGTAATACGTGCTTGCAGATTTCGTTTCCGCCCCTGTGTAGAGTGAGTGTGGCCAACCTACCTCCACTTTCGCTCCCGAATTTCTGTTGCTATCAGCTTTACATGTCATCCACCATGGAGCTTTACGTTGGGGATCCAATTGTGGGTCGGATTTTGGTGCGTCGACTAATCTGGTCGTTTTTTCATACATTTCTTATGCTTGAAAAAGCAGCCCTCGCCTTCTTGATCCGTGCACCTATGTCGACCTTGGTACCGCCATCGGTTGCTATTTGGCTACCAAGATATTGGAAGCTTTCAACATTCTCCACTGATAGCCCAGCTACCGTAAAGCTGGAAGGGTTGACCGTGTTTACATCGAACGATTTGGTCTTGTTGACTTTGATGGTAAGAGCTTGCTCTGCACCGTTGAGCTAGGAGAGCAACGTCATCAGCCAGTTCGAAGTCATTTAGGTGCTCCATGGTAATGGGCTGCCACAGCAATCCACGGTTTAGTTCACTGTCAATCGCACCTACCAGGATCTCGTCGATTTCGATGAGGAACAGTAGTGGTGATAGTATAGATTCTTGCCTCACTCCAGCAACGACCCGGACGGGATCGGACACCGTTGGGCAGTACTCTGCACGAAAATGCCCTGTACTGTGCTCCAATGAGGCCGATGATTTTGCTCTGGTAATTCATACTATGAAAATCCAATAAAAATTAGAATCAACTAATCGAATTCTTAAACTGCAGATGGTATGTGTTCTACCAATCATCAATTGCACTCACGCAGTGCATACCTGTACGTACGTTCATACTTCACCATTAAACAAATGCCAATTCCAAAAGGCATCATTCACAGCTTGAGTGCTTAACAATCCAGTGCATGAATGCTATGACTTGTAAATGAGGTTGGAAGTTGTAACTCTGCTCAGCAAACATATGGTCGATTGTTTCCAGTTGCACGTAGCACGTAGGTATGTTCCCTGTGTGCCAGCATACTAAAAGGGGGAAAGGGGAGGAAACCACTTCTCAGTACTCTACCGGTAGAAGCTTGGATATTCGATTAAGTTCAGAAAGTTTCCGCTTTGATATGGTTTGTATGCATTAAACTTATATGTATGCAGGTTCGATCCCCTATGACCGAGATCGTTGTTATTGAATGATGGGGGAGGTTATTCCTGCAAATTCCTTATCAAATTTAATATTGAATTTGCGCAACTTCACTACAAAGAATCTTTACAGTATCCCGTCATAATTGTGTGCAAATTACCAATCATTTGTCACGAACAAACTCTTGTGTGGTGGAAAGTACACTCTCTGGAGCGGTGAAATGCATAAATGGTCATATGTAGTATCGAGCCGTGTACAAAAGTTCAAGTCTATCAGTTGACTGAGCTGTAGTGGAAAAGTGTCAAAAATAGCAGCCGCTGGTCGAGTGATTCGGCACCCTACCGTAGATCTGTTGATAAAAACATGCGGACGTTTAGTGTTCTCCCAGGACACATACCAGGTTTGACTATCAAGATATTGAAAGATAGATATTTTTGCGCAGAATATCTGACCAGAACTCACCTCTCTCTCCAACAACATCACTCTCACAACTATACTAGCTGAACTTCTCGGAAGATTCAACCTGAATTCCTACTGATACTTCTGAATTCCTAGAAAGGAACTTGAAAACAGCGGAAATGAAGAAATCTTAAAAGGAACACCCTATTTAGCGACAATATCCGGTAGTATTTAGATCGGGAAAGAACATGGGGAGTAAGACCTTGAAATTATCTAAAAACAATCTCAGGAGGATCTTTGCAAGAAATGCTGTAAAATCTCAAAAAAATAATCTGAGGAACATTGCAGGAGCAACACTGACAGAAACGGAATGCGAACAAATGGAACTGCTGTGCCTTTCACAAGAAACACAGAAGTTCTACCAGAAGCTCTACGCATCCCGTAAAGGCTTCGTGCTACGAGCCGAAATGTGCAGCGACAAGGAAGGAAGCATCTTGTCGGACGGACGTGAGGTAATCGAAAGGTGGAAGCAGCACTACGATGAACACCTGAATGGTGCGGGGTGCGTAGACATGGAGGACCATGTCGGCGGGGGTAATGACTACGTTATTACAGCAGGGAGCAACAACGAGCCAACTCCCACGTTGAGCGAAGTTGGCTAAGGATGTATCGGAGCTTGGAGCTGAACTTAACCTCTGGCCTGGAAAAATTATCCACCTGCCTGCACCGGATAATAGTCCGAATCTAGGAGAACGAACAACAAACTACCGAAAGAGTGGAAGCAAGAGACCATTTGCCCCATCTACAAGGAAGTTGATAAGTTGGATAAGTTGGAGTGTGTCAACTTCCGAGCGATCACAATTCTGAATGTCGCCCACGAAGTGATACCATCATATCTCCTCGTCCTTTACCCAAAGTAAATAAGTTTGTGGAAAATTATCAAACCGGCTTCGTTGACGGCCGCTCGACAACGGACCAAATCTTAACCGTGAGGTAAATTCTCCAAAAATGTCGCGATTGCCAGGTCCCAACGCATCGTCGCTCATCGTTTTCAACGTTTCATCCTTTTCGGCATACGACAGTATCGATCGCAGAGAGCTATGAAAAATCATGGACGAGAATGGCGTCAGATTGATCAAGTCGACGATAGACAGTGTAAAAAACTGCGGCCAGTCTAGTTTGTTCAAATCTCACTACTGAGGACAACGACAGAGTAATGGACACTCATTCAACTGTTCAACATAGCCCTGGAAGATGTTATATTAACAAGCTAAAATATAACTTATTTTACAATCGAAAATCACTTGACAGTCTTCGATAAACTTTTTTCTGCACACTTTAGGCCATATTTTAATATCATTGGTTACTAGATTCATAAGATTTGACCAACAAAATGGAAGCAAGTGAAATTTGCCATACTAAATCCAATTCAAATTTGAACCATATCACAGAGCGCGAGCAGCAACCAGTCAGATCAAAATTTTGCGCAGTAATTTTAGACGCAAAAGGGGATTGGTTGAGGTTGATGCGATGAAATTTCAATATTTCCATGTAACCCCCATTCTACTGCATATTTACACCTCAGGAATTAAGAAAGGTGTGATTTGAAGAGCCTGTTTCTGTTTTGTCAAGAATTTGTTCTCTTACACATATTTATCGCTTGCATTGATTATTTTCACTGTTTTTACCACTTCCCGTGAGACACCCGGAACCGGTTCCAAGACTGTACCTATTGTCTCAAATATGATCTGAGACTCGTTTCTCGCTAACTGTTCAACATACACAACACTACCGGTAGTCTCTAATATGATCTGCGTCTATTTTCTTGTAAACAATTCATCAGGTTATCCAAAAAGCCGCGGTTTGATGTGAACTGGTTCTGGAACACTACCGGTAGTCTCTGATGTGATCAAAGCAAACCGTGTGTTCTTGCAAACCGTTCATCAGGTTATCAAAAAAGCCGCGGTTTAATGTGTCGCATGCATGGGTTTGGCTCCCATATGCTTTTGACCACTTCCGGCGGGACACCCGGAACCGGTTCCGGAATACTACTGGTTTTCTCAAATATAGTCTAAAACCATTTTCTTGCTAACCTTCATCAGGTTATCTTAAGAGCCGCGATTTGACGTTTCGCATGCATTTGTTTGGTTCACTTTTTTATTTGACCACTTCCGGTGGGACATCCGGAACCGGTTCCAGTACACTACCGGTAGTCTCTGCTGTGATCAAGGGCTATTTTCCTGCTTACCGTTCTCCAGGTTATCGAAAAAGCCGCTATTTGATGTGTCGTATGCATGGGTTTGGTCTGGGGTTTGGTTCACTTTTATATTTGGCCACCTCCGGCGGTGCACCCGGAACTGGTTTCGGAATACTACCGGTAGTCTCTGCTGTGATCTAAGGCTATTTTCCTGCTTACCGTTTTTCAGGTTATCGAAAAAGCTGCTATTTAATGTGTCGCATGCTGGGTCTGGTTCCGATCTACATTTGACCAATTCCGGCGGGACACACGGAACCGGTTCCGGAATACTACTGGTTCTCTCAAACATGGTCTGATGCCATTTTATTGCTAACCGTTCATCAGGTTATCTAAAGAGCCGCGATTTGATGTGTCTGATGTGTGATATGTAGGGATTATATTCTGCTTAGCATTTAATGTAATAACGTAAAACTGTCAATTTTAACCTTAATGTGGCCGACAGGGTACCCGGGTACCCAGCGCCCATTTAGAACGCACGGTGTAGAAAAAAGCAAAAAAATTGTCGGACACATAACGGTTAAATATGCAACGATTGCGAGCAATTATGTACGTATTCGAGTTGAATTATTGTGACTGGCTTGAGCTTCCAAGTCCGCTTTCATGTCTAGCTGTATTTTATTGTGCTAATTTAAATACATTGAGTATCACAAAAGCAGAGCATAAAATGTGAACGATATGAGTTATGATGTGAATACCATCTTGCAACTTGGAATTATGTTCATATCCGCAGGCCTATATTTTACTTTTAGTTTTCCTCCATCGTGTGCTGTGATGCACATACGTGGAATTGTAGATTTCCGACTGGAAGAACGTTTTATTATCGTTCATACATAGGTATACCCAATATCAACTACATGGAAAATAGAGCAAAATGTGCTGTTGGTTGTCAGAGGAGCCAAGTTAAAAATTTGAAATAAACTATTTTGCAATGATATAAAAACAATGTTGAATATCCAAACATCAATCAACATGGAGGATAATAATATCAGTCAATGGTGAAGGTACGATAAAAACTTTTTGAGCAATAATGCTATCACTTCAATCAACAAAGACAGAAATATAACAGAAAGCCATTCTAATTTATTCCAGTCATAATTTTCATTCGTTTAATGATTAGGGAGATGTTAACATAGTTATGTTACAGAATTACTATGTTATCATCTCCCAAAGATACATTCGAAGAAACATCTTGTCCCTTCGTATGTACTGTTAAGCTACTCTTCTATATTATGGTGGAAACATTATGCCAGCCACATGTGACTGCTTATGTTCAGAAATGTTTTATTCAAATGGGGTAACCCTGGATTCAAGCTAAGTATGAATGTGAGCTGTGCAACATGCACAACGTTTTTCCTTTTTCATTTTTCTTCATTACGATGATGGTAATCTCTACATACCACACAAGGATTAATTTCGTCAGCTTTATATTAATGAAACACACATCCAGCAAAGTCGTTGAGACTTATTTATTTCTCGCATGAGGGGAGGGCATTCATTTGGAATAAGAAGCATCAGCTGCATGTGTTGGAATATTAATTTGGTAGGGGAGGAAGGGGTAACCCCGTCACCTTAAGCATTGGGATTATTCAAAATTAATTGAAGGTGTAATTTGATATTTTGACTACGCAGAATGTTCGATTCATTAGTATTTTATAAGATTTGATCACTAGATTTTTTAAAATATTTTTATTCTAGCGAATAATGTACATAACATAAACACATTAAATTTTGATGTTGTTAATGCAGTGCGGGTAAGACCGTTGCCCCTATGGGGTAAGGCCGTCATACCTTTTTTCTCAAGATACTTATAAAGATTTTAATTTGAAATTGTTTCCAAGACATTTTTGATGAGTTGGGATGGTTTACTAATTATTCTAATCAGTCAAATGTCATTGGAAGAAAAAAAAATCTCTGAAAATATTGACAGTTGCAACCATTTAACGGTTAAACTCGGAAAAATCACTTATAACTTTTAAAAGAAGAAAACATGTTGATGATCATATTAGCAACTATAATGAAAAAAGTTCCTGCTAAATAAAAAAAAATAGAATGATCAATGTTAAAAGAAGGGGAAAACTTCGCTGAAAACTTGATAAATCGCTTTAAGCTCACTTTTGGTTACCTTAAGATTGTCAATTCCTCTGAATTCATCTGATAATAATTCGGCCAAACGGCATCCGACCAAAAAAATAATTCGGTCAAATGGCGTTCGGGCTAACGACATTAACAAAAATAGCCGGATATACATTTTTCATTATTATTCTGTGAGTAACAGACATGTACACGGCCATACCTTGATATAACGTTCGGCTCCGTAAAGCGTTAAACGTGATTGCGCCTCGATTAACTGAACTAGATAAAATAATTTTGATTCTATTTTGTCAGCCTTCAGGTGATTCCTTGAAGAATAACTGGAAGGATACCCGAAGAAATCCCAAAAAGAGTTCCTGAAAGAATCCCTGCCGATGAGTGACGGGCTTACCCGAAAAGCTCACTTTTCCCAAATTGCACCTTTATTTTCGTATTTTGTTTTGAAACTGACCTTTCGATGAATCTTAGCACTAAAGAATAGTACAGATGAGAATACATGATTGATTAAAATAAATTTCTGTACTTCTTTTGTAAACCAGAGGCTAAATTCTACAGACGAAATATGACATCTACCGTTGGTGCAACAACGTGTGCGTTTGCTTTGTTTATTTTCTTCGCGTTTGACAGGTCAATGTTGGTATCATGTGTCTCAAAAGAGTAAAAATGGTAAAAACAAATAAGGCGTGTGGACAAAAAGCTACTAAATACCTGTTTTCTGGTAAAATCATTGAGGTGACGGGCTTACCCACCCTGACGGTATTACCCGCTTTTCCCCTACCATATTAATATTACAGAAATATATGATTGCCAACGACAAGAAGGATTATACCGGATGCTTTTGTAGATTGTGGCGGGTGGATGTGAAGTAGATAACTGAGATGCTTTTGAAAATCCAAAAGAATATAATTCGGTAACTATCTGTTCTATATAAGCTTGCACCTATAATCAGTGCTTCATAGCTTACGCCCTGATAATTCTAACAACAAACATCGCCTTCCAACCGATCTGTTGCGGTTTTCGTCATCCAACCATTCATTCCATGGCAATAATGCCTAAACAATCCTCAGCAAAATGGTACGCCCCCACGTGTCTGGTCCAGATTGTCGTTCATTTCCCGGCTTTTTCGTACTGTTTCCGGTTCGGTCATAAGTTTCATCCTCTCGTGATGGCAATCATCGTCAAATGGTCACACGCACAGTGATTGAATCGTAAAACAAGAGCTTATATTGTCACGGTCGTCTACTTCGAGCCTTCTACACCACGGTTTGGGCTGGAAACGACGACCAAACGACAAGCGGTATGTTAGGAACAATAGATTGCACCAAAAATAACTACAGAACGAAATTGGCGATAAGTGCGCAGTCTGGGCATGAGAAGCCCAATCTGTGTCGTAACGAAATGTCACGTCTTATTGAAAGCAAATCGTTATTCATTCATGTAGGACTCTAGTGGAATACACGTATGTATGTATATCGTCTCAACTTACATTTACATTTTACATTTTTGTAAATGTACAGATGTTGGCTTTTTCGGTCTAGGGTTAATCTAAACGGCCAATTTTGGATTACCCGACGACGTTTCGACGGCCTTTATTTGGCCTTTATCACCCCCCTCTCCCCACCATTGACGGCATTCAAAATTAAGAAAAAAAAACAGTTGACTGATTTTCCCTTAATAAAGGCCAAATGTAGCCGGCTGAAACGTCGGTTAATAAAAAACTAGTCGTTTAGATTGACCCTAGACCGAAAAAGCCAATATCTGTACACTAGTAGTATTCCGGTCTAAAATCACCTAAAATTGATGTAAATTTGTTCCATAATTCGTTAAAATTTTATGAAAAATATATATCTTTATCTAGATAACCCGGGCAGATGAGATTATATAAATCATATCTCAAATCGAGATGTATTATTTTAAAATTTAAAGAATATCTCACGAATAACTCAAAGTGATATGATATCAGTTTTTGTACTTGTCGAAATGTCTGAAAATGTCCTCATAAGAACAAATTTAGCTCTTTTGAACGTAATGGAACACATACACCCATAGAATTGACTCAATGTTAGTGAAATTCCATTCGCCGCTTTCTGAGATGAGGAAACGAAGAACCTCATGCTCTTGTTCCCATGATATTCACAACAGTGAGCCACAGGTGAGTGGTAAGCATTGCCGCCTGTGAATTCTAAGGTCATATGTTCGATGCTGGATGTTGGCATTTTTTTATTCTTTTTCAAGAAAAAAAAACGACTAATCTTGTCTGCTATTGTTTTCATCTTGTAATATCTTAAAGAGCTATTATTGAGGAATTCACCATACTAGATTTTTCTATTATTATTGATCTTTTACCTCAATCAAACAAATAACAGTTTTTGTTCTTCAGTAATTCACTCAGTAATAACTGACGGGCTTGGTGGTCTAGTGGCTACCGCTTCTGATTCGTATGCAGAAGGTCATGGGTTCAATCCCTGGCCCGTCCTTTTCATCCTACTTTGTATCTTTCTATCCACTTTCTCTCACTCTCTCTTCTCTACATATACAACTCATGTATATTCATATGTTCATAGCCATCGCTAGAACCAGAAACGAATTGAAAAAAGTCGTTTCCCTCCTTTACAACTTCCACTCAAAGCACAGTGTATATATAACGCCTATAAGTTATGCAACCAAAGCGTGCTGTGCCGCTTGACCTTATTCACCTTATTCACCACACTATCTATCACGAACACTATAAATAACCCCTATCCATGGATCGCATCACCGACCCAACGGTGACTCCCAGATCTCCCATCCTTTCCGTCTAACAAATACCCCAGTCCGTGCGGGTTGTGGGACGCAGAGTGCTCTCGGTCTCTAGTAGCAACAACCAGTACACTCTAACATTCCTTTCCCTTCCCAGCTGTGACTATAAGGACTTGGCCGGCGCCGTTATTGATCAAATATGCATGAGCTGCCAAAATTGCACTTTGAGAATAAGTGGAATGTCCCAGCCCCTTATTCAGTTGGATCACAGTGCAACTGGTACCAGTTCAGATCAATCACGGAGGAGCAACCATTGACATGTATAGTCAGAATTGATCGTTTTGATCGTTTTCAGTAATTCACTCAGTAATAACTGAATGTGCTATTCATCGGATGTTTCCACCTACTCGGGTATAACTTCTGAAGCGTTTTGTGCAGATTTCTAGCAAAAATATCTAGTGTAGATTATGCGATACTTTTTGTAGTGATTTTCGAAGGAATCTTTAGAGCCACGCCTGCCTTTGATTTGTTCGTTAGAATTTGTCCTCTATGTTACATATTAGATATAACTATACAAAATAGAATCAATAACTTATTCATCACTTGCATGTCCATCATACTATCACAATCTTTTCGCGTGTCAACCATGTGATTGACACCGCCATCATCAGCTCAATCTCTTGAAATAGCACACCACTAATTGAACGCAAGAAATCAGAAAGACCCGATGATAGGTCTGTCTACGGTGGCAGCGGCGGCATATGTTGCACGGCATCGTCGTGCAAGTATCGATTAAATGACAATAAGCTCCATTTGAATTTCCGCTACTTGTTCCATTCATCATCGCGGTTGGATGTGCGCGGATAATCGATCCGTGAATGTGGAAACGACCGACGACAACTGACTGAGACACTTTTACAAACCATGTTTGCATGGTGTTCGGAATGGTGTAGGACTCGTTACTCGTTATTCAATTCATAACTGAATACCAATCAGGCGATACAATGTCTAATACGCGGCGATAAGATTCGATCCACATTACAGTAGGTTGTCCTATTGTATGGATTTGATCTAACGCATTAGCATAAGCGTAACAATAACGAAATCCAATGCAGAATATTGATATTGATATTGATATTGATATTGATATTGATATTGATATTGATATTGATATTGATATTGATATTGATATTGATATTGATATTGATATTGATATTGATATTGATATTGATATTGATATTGATATTGATATTGATATTGATATTGATATTGATATTGATATTGATATTGATATTGATATTGATATTGATATTGATATTGATATTGATATTGATATTGATATTGATATTGATATTGATATTGATATTGATATTGATATTGATATTGATATTGATATTGATATTGATATTGATATTGATATTGATATTGATATTGATATTGATATTGATATTGATATTGATATTGATATTGATATTGATATTGATATTGATATTGATATTGATATTGATATTGATATTGATATTGATATTGATATTGATATTGATATTGATATTGATATTGATATTGATATTGATATTGATATTGATATTGATATTGATATTGATATTGATATTGATATTGATATTGATATTGATATTGATATTGATATTGATATTGATATTGATATTGATATTGATATTGATATTGATATTGATATTGATATTGATATTGATATTGATATTGATATTGATATTGATATTGATATTGATATTGATATTGATATTGATATTGATATTGATATTGATATTGATATTGATATTGATATTGATATTGATATTGATATTGATATTGATATTGATATTGATATTGATATTGATATTGATATTGATATTGATATTGATATTGATATTGATATTGATATTGATATTGATATTGATATTGATATTGATATTGATATTGATATTGATATTGATATTGATATTGATATTGATATTGATATTGATATTGATATTGATATTGATATTGATATTGATATTGATATTGATATTGATATTGATATTGATATTGATATTGATATTGATATTGATATTGATATTGATATTGATATTGATATTGATATTGATATTGATATTGATATTGATATTGATATTGATATTGATATTGATATTGATATTGATATTGATATTGATATTGATATTGATATTGATATTGATATTGATATTGATATTGATATTGATATTGATATTGATATTGATATTGATATTGATATTGATATTGATATTGATATTGATATTGATATTGATATTGATATTGATATTGATATTGATATTGATATTGATATTGATATTGATATTGATATTGATATTGATATTGATATTGATATTGATATTGATATTGATATTGATATTGATATTGATATTGATATTGATATTGATATTGATATTGATATTGATATTGATATTGATATTGATATTGATATTGATATTGATATTGATATTGATATTGATATTGATATTGATATTGATATTGATATTGATATTGATATTGATATTGATATTGATATTGATATTGATATTGATATTGATATTGATATTGATATTGATATTGATATTGATATTGATATTGATATTGATATTGATATTGATATTGATATTGATATTGATATTGATATTGATATTTATATTGATATTGATATTGATATTGATATTGATATTGATATTGATATTGATATTGATATTGATATTGATATTGATATTGATATTGATATTGATATTGATATTGATATTGATATTGATATTGATATTGATATTGATATTGATATTGATATTGATATTGATATTGATATTGATATTGATATTGATATTGATATTGATGTTGATATTGATATTGATATTGATATTGATATTGATATTGATATTGATATTGATATTGATATTGATATTGATATTGATATTGATATTGATATTGATATTGATATTGATATTGATATTGATATTGATATTGATATTGATATTGATATTGATATTGATATTGATATTGATATTGATATTGATATTGATATTGATATTGATATTGATATTGATATTGATATTGATATTGATATTGATATTGATATTGATATTGATATTGATATTGATATTGATATTGATATTGATATTGATATTGATATTGATATTGATATTGATATTGATATTGATATTGATATTGATATTGATATTGATATTGATATTGATATTGATATTGATATTGATATTGATATTGATATTGATATTGATATTGATATTGATATTGATATTGATATTGATATTGATATTGATATTGATATTGATATTGATATTGATATTGATATTGATATTGATATTGATATTGATATTGATATTGATATTGATATTGATATTGATATTGATATTGATATTGATATTGATATTGATATTGATATTGATATTGATATTGATATTGATATTGATATTGATATTGATATTGATATTGATATTGATATTGATATTGATATTGATATTGATATTGATATTGATATTGATATTGATATTGATATTGATATTGATATTGATATCAATATAAAACTTCTACATATCGTTCCGATCCATGCTTTCTTGCGCTTCAGCAACAACACTCTCTAGGTGTTGTCGTTTTTTGCATCGGAGGATTTAATTTGAGGTTGATTATCTCAACAATACATAATATGTTATTACTATAAAGAGTTCGGACAATTCAAACCTCTACTTTGGACAGACGCTTGGTGCAGCGAAAGCCGTGCCATAGACACCAATTTCGAGGATTTGCTACTACCGACGTCGACGTCGCAACCAGAAGCATGATGGAGCATTACAGCGGCTCGTCTTGTTTTCCATCAGAAGGATTTGTTTGGAAAAGCCTGTCAACGAAGCACAATGGTGACTGATGTGGCAGTTTACGAAAAAAAACGTCTATAAGCTCGTTCAAAACGAAATACCGGCTGGTGGCACGATATTGATTCGATTGACGTGTCTTTTGTGCTTGTAACGATGTGATAGATTGAGAAAGGATGTGACGATGAGATGCTGTAGAATTTTGAAAATTTCATTGTACTTTAGGGCAAGAATGGCATGCATGGTGATGGTAGATTATCATTTTATTTTTAGCAATAATTATGAAAGTGGTGAGGGACGTTTATCGTTGTTTGGCAGACTGAGTAAAATCGTTTAGTAACATTGCTTCAACTTTAGCATTTGAATAAACGAAGAAACATCAAAAAGGAAATACTAAAACAAAGCTGCCAGGTGCACCAAGAATGCATCGTACAGAAAAAAAAATGCTTGGAATTTCAATCAGCTCGGTGCCAACAAAGGTGGTCTCAATCGGAAGCAACTACATGACGAGAGCGATCCAATCAGGAAGCTCAAAAGCAAACAACTGAATGAACACAAACGATCTGGCACATGTTCCCCGAAATATGTAGTAGGAACGGAGTCAAACTTTTTTTCGCTCCTTTTTTGCCAGGCACTATCGCGCATATTATATCACCGCGCTTCTGACGGGTGGAAACTGGATCCTACACGGCACGCTTCCAGCGATGCAATAAAAGAAAAGTTTTCGCCTTTGGCTCAGAGCTCCCGCCCGACAAGCGCGACCGAAGTTTGCTCTCCTTCCGTCTATCCGAACCATTATTGTCGGCGAAAGTTTCACTTCCGACGAATCGCATTATAATTGCTGGCGTTCTAGTTCTTTTCGCATCCGGCCGAATGTATGAGGTTGTTGGTTGGTTGGCTGAGCAGCTGAACTCAATTCTTTCTCGTTGAATGATTGCATGGAGCAGTCATCATAGTCATCATCGACCATATACAATCTGGGCAATCAGCATAAAAGCAATAGCCGGGAAAACTGTGCTCAATCAAGCACGAGCTATTGTCATCCTTACAACACTGACGACAGCGACGGAGGGGTACACCTACTTTTACACTAGCTGACCACAGCTGCTGGCCACGATCAGAGTGGCTAGTCGTAGTCCAGTAGTAGCGGTTCGTTAGGCAAGCCAATAAAGAGCGCTGTTTACACGCTGCTAAGTGGTGTGCCATAGAAACGTGTAACGCTGCAATGGTCTGCGCACTGTGGTTTATGCTAGATTGGATGTCGACAAAATCCCGAAACTTCTTAAATAACTTCAATCCTCAAATATAAGGTGTATTTCGAATTTCGGAACAACTAAGACATTGTTGGTACCCAAAACCGAAATTGAAATTCTTGCATTTTCCTGCACTGATTGGATATCTTCCCGACTTGTCTCAATAACCCTGTAGACCACTTAGACATCCAAGCTTCTAAGTAGATAAGAAAATAACATTGCTGTAAGTTTTTGTTTCTAGTGTCATTTTTGATAAATTGATTATTATTTTTGTAATCTTATAACGTTATGTCGACACGAATGCCACTCTAGTGGTAAAGTGTCTTTAATAAACTAATAATAATAAATAGTTAAAATCACTCTAACGTTAATCCATGTTTGAAGTTATTTGTGTCAGAATTTCTAGGATTTTTGTGATTTTCTTGAGTAATGCATGATGGAGTTCCTATAAAATATTAGTATTTACTGGAGAACTCTTTCTAGGGATTTTTACGCTATCTCGCGTGTAATGAAAATGTGTTTGATGGAAATCTTGAAGTAATTCTGGAAAAAAATCCTATAGTCATGTAGCGCCAACAAAATTATTCGAACATTTTCTGGCGAAATTCTTCGATGAAACTTGATAAATTTTCTAGAAGTAGGGATGGCATCAGTGGTGTCATCGAGGTTACCACCTGACATAATTGGAATCCCTAGTAACACACATGTTATATAAAAGTTCCGACAGCGCAAGTTTTGGTTGTATTGAAGTTGATTTTACGTAATTTCAACACAATGTTAGAATTACGTCAAATAAACTTCTATACAACCAAAACTTGCGCTGTCATAACTTTATTATAACATGTGTGTTGCTTGGGATACCCTCTACAGGAAAACTTATTGAAAAATTTCATGGGTAATGCTAAATTCTGGAGTAATTTCTGCCGGAACTTTTGGAGAAAAAATCTGAAAGAATCCGCGAAGGAAGGTTTGAATAAATCCAAAGTAATGCCTGGAAGAATACCTGAACGAACTATTGGAGAAATCCTTGCAGGTATAGGGGTATCAGGTAAAAGAAGGCCGGCTCCTGAGGCACGTTATCCTCCATTTGGGACATTTGTGCCATCACCATAAATATAAACCTATTTCATCATTTACCTGAGGAAGAATGGGACAAGGGAGGGGAATTTGGAAAAGGAGAGGTGATGAAATAGGAAGGGGTGCCCTAGAAGAGGGAATGAACGCATAAGCGCAACGAGAGCTCATAACCCATACCACAACGGGTTTAATCAGTGCCCTGGTAAAACGCATTAGCGTAAAGAGAGCCTATAGGGTAATTGTTCTCTTCGTTGTGGTAGTACCTAATGTTGCGGTAATGGCAATTGAGCACTTTTCGACTGAAATTTTACCGGAAGGTATTTTTAATAGATGTATTAAGCTTAAATTATGAGATTGCACCATTTGTGTGCTTTAGATTTGCCCAAAAACCTATTTTAAAAAAAATATTTTCCTAAATATGTTTCCTACCGTGTTCCTATTGTTGCGGTAGTGTTCTTAATGTTGTGGTATCCCCTTTTGATTTCAATGGGATACCGCAACAATAGGAACAGATATCGCAACATTGGGAACACAATGTTCTTTCAGATAAAAACGAATAAAATGCTCATAACAACCTGAAAGCGGCAATATTTCGTTATTTTCCCGTAGATAAAGGATAGATTTTATTATTTTCAATTCAATCCATGTAAAAAGTTTGCTTGGGGCGATACAATTGTGGTTTAAACATGAACACAGTGCTTAACTCCTCCATGATCGGATCAATTACCCTAGCTCATTGGAGGTAGCTTGTGATATCATACGACTTTCAATATGACGTTGAAAGGCACGTCATCAAAGCATCCTCAATATTCCAGAAATCACCCAAGCAAAGCTACATTTGAGCGAGTACTTTCTTGAAAAAGTATACAACTTTGTGTAAAAGAATCACGGTGGACATCCCAAATTGGGAGACATGTGAGTTCACATGGATAGGGATGATAGCCAGACGAACAACATAGATGTGATAATCGACAATGCGTTTCAAGCACTTCAGAAAGAACAAGGTAACCAGATAAATCTGGAACTCATTCCTTCTTCATACAACGCCATACCCTTTCGGGATAAAACTATAGAGAAATTTCCCGCCATGGAAATACGTAATAGAAAACTACAAGAGTTCAAAACATGTTTGAAATACTCAAATCAGTCTTGAGAAAAATAGGACGAAACCCCATTTGCTTCTGGAGATTTGAAGTAAGCAGAGCTTTTAAGTGCCCACTAAATCGATTCTATAGCTACAATCCTCGTGGCAGAGGCTAGAGATTCGTAGCTATACAAAAGACTCCGAAGATCCGAAGATATTTTGAACTTGAACAGATCAGATTTTTATTCAGGAATAGCTTCTTTCAAAACAGGTATACCAGGATGGAGGGCGTTGTAGTAACAAAACCCAAAGTGAGACTCTCTTGGAGTAACAATGGAAGCGAGTTATTTATGAAATGTGATCACAACCAATTTGTACAGGTTCCCTAGTTTGTTAAGCAGGGACGCCTGAATACACAAAGTTTGCGAAGAAACACCCAAAAGTGCAAAGAAGGTCAAATGGAGACTCCTCAACTGACACTTGCCAATCAATCAACTCATGGAAAATTCTGCTCATGCAGAGTTGGGTTAGGTGTAATTCTATGTTAAGTTATCCATAAATTGTACTACCTAAGTATTCCATCAAATTGAAGCATCTCTAATTAATGTTTGAGCTACTTCAGATGATATAACCATCATAGCAATACTGCCAAATATCAGCGAATAGATGAAAACAAGAGCTGGCTTGAAGGCATTCATAAGAAAAGGATGGAACATACTGTTAACGTTATTATAAAAAGTAGCCTGCTCGAGGCACGACACTTCATTTATAATGAAAGAAGCAAAACTGGGTTCACAAGGTAACTCATACAGAAGTTACCCTACGAAGATGAACTTTTTGAACTAAGGCCACTTGCGCTACACACGCTTTTTACGCTGAAAATTAATCTGAGGTTTCCTAGCCGTAGCCACTACCCAAACGAGACAGAATTACACTCTTCACAATCACAGCACAAAAAAGAAAACATCAACGTTAAACCAAATCGGTGTCAATTGAAAAAACCGCCAATGGCGAAAGCGCGCCAAGCAAAACCATATATGAAGTAATGTAAGCTTAGACCTCTCAAAAGGAATGAAATACTGTCAAAGTCGATGCAGTTTATCCAAATTGTGCATATTCACATGAAAACTAGCGGATTTGGTCGAAAAAAGTTGCATCTTGATCAATTTTGAAGAGCTTTGAAATTTCATAAAAAAATATCCAAATTGCGTCGTTGCGAAGAGAGTCTCTGGGGGAACATCGATCACGCGACAAATGGGAATTTTCAAAACCTACATTCTGCATTTTCATTTTTGTACGGGTTTTTCCGATACTTAAAACATTGCTTTTCACACATTTTAGAACCCCGTTTTTTATGAATGAGTGTAATCAGTTTCGTACCTTTTAATTCCGCCCTATGTTGCTTATCCTTTGACAGATACGCGTATTTCGACTACCACTTGCAATCTTCCTCAGTGTCAGTTATCCGAGTGGATAACTGACACTGAGGAAGATTACAAGTGGTAGTCGAAATACGCGTATCTGTCAAAGGATAAGCAACATAGGGCGGAATTAAAAGGTACGGTATTCTGCTTAGAGGGTTCGAAAAGTCGGTACAAGACCCCTTTTTTTATTCCTGTTCGGATTTGTCACTGCGACCAGTTTTTAGATCTATTATAACATTACCCGTATCCTTAGTGTAGTGCATGTCGCATTACTTAATTACCATTGAGGAGTAATAAAGTATCGTTTTTGATACATTTTTTGGTTTGTTTTCTTAGAAAACAAAACAAGAGTACTGATATTGGCCATGCATCGGAAACCTAGCATCACCCTTGTTTTACTGCTAAATTCTCCCCAGTAGGAAGTTTAGGACCCGGGTTTTAACATTAGTAGCAATATCATTCCAATAGTAATAAGGATTCTAGTATGTTCCTTACGTACTAGCACTTTCCAGTCTTCGAAGAGTTAGTACATACATGGATCCCTAACCCAATTTGATTTCCTTTGAATTGAGTTTAGCCTTAGATGGTGAGGTTTTTAACTATATGCAAAGTAAAGTTGGTAAACTCAGTTTTATTCAAAAACTGGAAGTCACCAAAACACCAGTAGTAAGGACTAATTCCTTGAATTACCAGAACACATGTTCCAAAATTGAAAAATAGGACGACACTAGATTTCGGTTTGGTAGATCTTTCACCGCAACGCAACCCAAAAAGGCGATCTACCAACGCTACGGGCTCCGTTAAAGATCGAGCATATTTTAAACCCCCTCAACCATTCATCCCTCAGCACGGGTCGCCTGACACCTTGGATTGGGGTTACCTGTTTGGGGGACTTTCACCCCCGGAACAGGTGGTCCGTAGTGCCATTCTAAGCCGGCAGCTACACGGGCATTTTAGAGCCCTTCCTCTGTCCTCCCCTCTTAAAGCGTGAGGTACTATATGGATGCCCCCTGGGAATAGTTTTTAAAATTTTCTGCAGGTAATTTCTTTTTTTTCTAAATAAGTTCTAATACAGTTTTATCGCTATTTTTCATACTGTTTGTACATCCTCTCCGAGAGTGGTCCATTTTGCCGCGTGATACTCTTGAAGAGATTATCAGTCGTTTTTATGTTATGAATCAGTTTTATTGATAGTTTTTAAAAATTGGTGTCGAGAATCTCTTATAGAGCAAAATAAAACTAAAATGTTACTTGGGATGTCCTTCTAATTTTGACCTATGAAAACAGCTATTCATGTTTTATTGTAATAAAACAAAAAAGCAATCTTAACCCTCTAATACCCAACCCCGCCTTTTTTTTGTAGAAATATTTGTATTAATTTAACAAATCCAAATGACCAGCGTTGGTCTCATTGAATAGCTTAACTTAATTTAAATTTCGTACAATACCGACGTACTTAAATCTAGCAACAATTATCATATTACTCATCACATTGATCATATACATCATATTCATCATCTACAATATATAATACATAATAATCGCTCTACACATAATTACAATATACATCAATAAACATAGCAATCAAAAGCTTCAGGCCATTTACTCCTAAACAATCTATTTAACAAACAAAAACAGTGCACAAACAGTTAAATTCAATGACAAGGCTTCCAAGTGTAATTTGAACGATTAACAAACTCACGGAACTTTATACCTTTTGGCCAAGAACATGTATTTAGAGCAATTGGTTCCTGTTTCGTGTTCAGTACGATCTTGAACGAAATATAGTGAACGGTATTGATGTTTTTCCATTTCGGAACAAGCTCCACTACATCTTTACAATTTGATATCGGAGCATCTAGGGACCGCGATACCATCAAACTAATATCATCCTCAGTGGCATTCCTGTCAATATTAGTTACAACGAAAACACATCATTATTATTCACACTTTGTTGGGATGCGCCGTCGGTAGATTCATTTGTTCCTTCGTGAAGATTAGGTGACGATACGGGTGTGGAATGACGAAACGGAGCAATTGAATCTGGATTTCGAACAACCTCCGCCAGTTCGCTCTTCTTGGCGTGACGTCCTCATTGGGACAAAGCCTGCTTCTCAGCTTAGTGTTCTATGAGCACTTCCACAGTTATTAACTGAGAGCTTCCTCTGCCAATGACCATTTTGCATGTGTATATCGTGTGGCAGGCACGAAGATACTCTATGCCCAAGGAAGTCAAAGAAATTTCCTTTACGACAAGATCCAGGACCGACCGGGAATCGAACCCGTCACCCTCAGCATGGTCATGCTAAATACCCGTGCGTTTACCGCCTCGGCTATATGGGCTCTATATAGCCCCCGCCAGTGTGTGGACGATTTCAGCTACCTTACATTTCAAATCGTAAATTTCATCTTCCATGGAATGAGTCGGCTCGGTGCTAGTTGCGATATCGGCTGTCATACGTTCTCTCCATTTGCGGAGCGATACCATGCATGCATCACATATCCATACTATATTGCTTGATAAAGCACATAGATCGGTTTCAGTCACACCAACACAGCTTGCGTGAAACGATTTGGCGCATTCTCCTTCGCAAATCGTATGGGGATCCGTATCTATACTGATGAGAAGAAAGCACTTTCCACAATTTTTGTTCATTTTTTTTTCAACAAACGAATGGCCGGTGCAATAGCTGCTCGAGAATTTATTTCACTTAATTGTCGTAGAAACGTAACTGATAAGTATATACACCAATCAATTAATCAGGCGATATTTTTCAAATATTATATAGTTCTACACTTTTACGTTATAGATTCAGCAATAATTTCGTGTTAAAAACAGAGCAAACAATAATGACGGTAATACTCAACGCTCATGCACGATACACTGAAACGGGGTATAGTTTGAGCATTTTTGTAATTTTTGTTTCGTGGAAAATCAAACTTTTTATATTGTTGACTGATATTTAGGACTGTTTTGCATATCTCAAAATGGTTTTTAGTGTATTTTAAAGCGTATTTACATTTTTTAAAAATCATTGAAAAATTGATGTTTTAGTCACCTTTTAGAAGTCATTGTTTATTTTTGCGATTCAATGCAATTAACATATTTTAAAATTTTCCCAAATCATTCTACCCTAGATTATTAGTTTAAGGGTATCGAATACACTCTAAAAATATTTTCCATAAAATTACATGGAAAATAAAATGTTCTATGAAAAATATTTAAAATGAAAATATTTTAACAATAATCATAAAATCTCAAACTTTTTTCATCTCAAAAAATCCGTAGCCCAAATAGGCTTCCAGGAAAAATATAAAAGTGTGGGGATGTTCAAAAATAAAAATTAGAAAAACCAAAAACTAAAATTCACGAAATCGAGAATTAAAAAGAATCATCTTCCAAAACATGTTTAAATCGATTTTAGATGACGAAAAATGATATTTAGCTCAAAATCAAAAATTTGGGCATTAGAGGGTTAAAATCATTACTTAAGCATTCAACTCATTGCTCATCTCACAATTCATTTTCGTCCAGTTTTACAAAAACTCATGAATGTTTCAGTAGAGTGTTACATTGAAAACTTCAAGAGCTCTAAAATGCAAAGCATCAGTTACTTTGGACTCCCAAAAGTTTTTTTTTTTTAATCTGTATTAACGAGATTTTTAGCCCTAGGCTAGTTCATCTCGGGACCCACGCTTTACTTCCCTTCCGAAGGAAGAGCTCACATTTTGCGAGTTTGTCGGGAGTGGGATTCGATCCCAGGTCCTCGGCGTTATAGTCAAGTGTTCTAACCATCACACCAGGTCCGCTTCTCCTCCCAAAAGTTAAGATCAAAATTTGAACAAAGTTAGTATGGAGCATTTCCAACTCAAAACACGGAGAAAAATACCATTTTTGACTCGATATTTTTCAATTTAAATGAAATTTTGTTCATGCACTGATTTTTGTGAGTTATTTCTTTTTGCATCAACACAACCATTTTTCCTCAAATAACTTTTGAACAGGGCTTATGAAAAAAACTATTTTTCCTTTTCAAAAAAAATATAACTTTGAAAAGGTTTGTTGGCTTGAAATGATATCTTCGAAAAAGTTTCACAAAATTTGAAGGTGTTCAAGAAAAAATAAACTAAGTAATATTGATCGTGGATCTATGTTATGTATTATATAATTTCAATTTTCCAAAAACCTTTCCCTTAGATTTTTTAAATTACCTACCCGAAGGAAGAACTCGCATTTTTTGTGAGTATGTCAGGAGTGGGAGTCGGGTTCTGGATGTGATAGTCACGGGCTTTGCCCATCAGAAAAATAATTTAAAAATGGAAGGGAAAGTTTGAAATTCAATACATACATAGATGCATAAATATGCGATGAATTTTGAATTTTTAAATGAAACGATTTCTTACCGATAAAACAATACTAATCTTCATATTTTTTTTTTAAATGATCGGAGCACATTTTGCTTAGCTTTCAATTTATGCAAAAAGATTGAAAACTGGTTGACTCCAACCTGAGATGTTTGAGTTTTTATATGTAATCCATTATTTTTGAATACTCGATTTACAATGTAAAACTAAAAAAAAAAATGTTCTACTTAAACATTTTTGAAGAATAGTTTTGAAAAATTGTGGACGTTAGTAGAAGTTTGCGATTTTCGTTTTATTTAGTAATCTTGTGTTATTGTTGGTTGGACAGCATTTAACTAACGCCAAAAATTTACCCATTAACATTTATTTTTTCTACAAGGACCCACTGTGCAATGGTGTTAGGTCAAAACTTTATTTTCCCACCGACTGGAGCAACTTTTAAATGGTTTATGGTGGTGGTATTTTCATCCTTCCTATTAGGTTCAAGCACGCAACGGAGAATTCGGCTCTAATGGGGGAAACCATCCGTTACTTCTCTCCCGAAAATATTTATGAAGGAAAGAGTGTTTTTGAGCATTGTAACAAGTGCGAACGACGTGCGAAGGTGGCGAAAGGCATTCCGTGTGGTCTTTTCCAAGTATTACTACCGGGCGTAATTGGCGTGTAGCAATTCGTATTATTTTATGACAAAACTTTCCAAATCAAGTTAATGGGGGGTAGGTGGAAAGTTGTCGAAATAGTTGTGCTTTCGAAGCAGTATAATTTACGTTATTATTAGTAATTTGACAATTTTAGAAAAGGAATCTGAATGATATCGAGGGCACAATATAAGTAAATCATTTCTACAATTAAATGAGTGCACAAGTACAGTTTTTAGTAACGTTCCAACTGACACAGAATCTGGATTTTCAGCAGTGTTTTCAGATCACTTCCACAGTTATTAATCAAGAGCTTTCTCTGGCAGCAATTATGTTTGCATTTGCATATCGTATAGCATGTACGAGGACATTCTATGCCTAAAGAAGTCATGGGAGTTACAATTTTTCGGAAATATCTACTATAAAGTTTTCAAATTCACACTCCTCTGAAAAATGAGACTAAGTTCATGCATTTTATGCCCAGATAACGTTGATCCACAATAAAAGACTTGCTTGGCTTGCAGTCATTTGACTTCTGTAATGGTACTCTGTTTACTTTACTACAGTACCAACATCAATATCTCCTGGCACTATTTCTTAAACATGCACTCGGTACAAGAGAATAAAACCCTGCAGACTTTGCTTTGTCTTTGCTCTACACTACATCTACATCTTGTGTACCAACTTGAGCTTCTTCCATTTCTCGCAGCTTACTGAAACGAGATGCTGTTTTTTTTTCTTATATTTTTTATCACCATGATGTAACCCTAGTCGCTCCCTAGCAGTAGTGTAACCCACGACAAATAGATGATGTTTCATTTTCCTTTTTCATTTTTAAAGGAAGAATTTGATGGGACAAGTGAGGCCGTTCCAATGCAAATGCGCAAGGGACAATAATTTTCATCATCTATTCGGGTACGTTTCACACAGTATGCCTTTCTCATTTCTTTCATCTCATTGTTTCAGTCATTACAGGTATTTTTCTTATAAAAGGGTCTAACGATTTTATTTTTCCGAATTTTATCATTTTTTAGCATATTGAAACTCATTCAATGCTTTGAAAAGTTTTTCTTCTACATGACTTACCCATTAGACCCCCAACTAACCATAGTACCTACAATGCTTTCAGTTCGTGGCAGTAAACTCGAACTTACTAATGTGGATAACCAACAATTTTGCAACTTCACAGATAAGTGGAAAGCATAACTTTATGCCATGTTTGAACTAGTGACAGCCTTCGTAATAGACTTCTACCCCCTTTTATGTATGCTGAGTTAAAACTGTTGCACTAGAAAGCCATTTCCGGTTTTCACCCACACCGTTCGGACCGGCAAGCCAGTACCTAGCACTCTACTACCAATAAGTGCCAGTGCTGGAACGTTTAATCATGGTTCTTCTGCTGCTTTCCTTCAGGATATGCCTAGTCCATTCAACACCACAAAGTAGACAGCAACAGCAGCAGCAGTCTCGGCAATGTCGAGTGAAACTTCTACCAACAACCTATGATGGTTCGGTTCAGATGAGTGTGTGCGGGGAAGATATGCCTTTCCGGGCAGGAAATTCATCACTATCCGGAAGGTTTTTAATTTGATTGAAAAGTTTTTCTGTAGCTTCCGGTGGCAAAGCAACAACGCTGCTTCTTTCTCGGAATCGTGACTGATAGGTGAATGTGAATTAAGGGGGCGCGATGGAACCTTCATCGAAACTGACACAACACGTGCTCACCGTTAAACATCGCTGTTGGTGTTCAGGTGACTGATGGAATCCAGGGTAGGAAGACCCATGCTGGTACTAATAAGGGGGCATCCATAAAGTACGTCACGCTTAGAGGGGGGAGGGGGGGTTTTGAAAAGTGTGACAAGCAATGTATTAGGTATAGGAAAAACCCGTACGAAGGGGGGAGGGGGGGTTAAAAATTCCCATTTTTAGCGTGACGTACTAAATGGATGCCCTCTAAGTTGTTTGGACCAATAAAAAAACATTAAAATTGAAGTAGGAGAGGTGTCCACTACCAGGAGGCTCGACGAAAGGTGAGGATTAGGGGAGAAGTTTAGGAACTCCTTGCATCATATTCCAGAGAAAGATGATTCCTGATGCCAACAATTCGACTGTTTCCAAGCATACTTAACTTTATTCTGGCATTAAGAAAAAGTTGCGAATAATCGGAGCAACTCCAACTCTAATAGAATAATATTTTTTACTATTTCAAATGACCAATGTCTTATTTGAAAGATAATTTCATTAAGTAGTTGTTGTTATGGTAAAAGAGTGATCCCGGGAGCATTAGTCACCAATCTGGTACAATGATCACCATGTCGGACATGTTGGGTAGCATTATTTTTTGCAAGTAGTTGTGGAATATCTTACGTTCTGGATCATTTAGAAGAATACTGTCTTCTGCGGCTTACCCTATTTATTGAAACTTGAACAACACAGTTACCCAAAGTTTTGCTCAAACACTACTAAATTAGGTAAGGGATCATAATACCCACGCTCAGAAGAACAAGACCTTCCACATAAAACATAAATTAATTGGATGTTTTAGGGGGATTCCGGAAGCATTTTAGGAAGTTTCAGAACATTTTCCGCACGATTCAAAGGCGTTCCGGATGAGTTTTCATGGGATTCAGAGCCTCTCAAGTTTCTTACATAGGTCAGAGGAAGTTTAAGAGGGAAATAAGAGCCATTTCAGAAAGCCATTTCAGAAAGTTTCTGAACATTTTTAGCAAGAGAGGATTTTTAGAGACCCATTTGAAACGCCCCTGAAATACCCTTTGATTCTCGGTAATGCTTCAGTAATGACTTTATAAACTTCTACAGATTTTTTTTCTACGGAAACTTCTTTGGAATTCCCGTCTGCAACTTCTCTCTGTTTTTTTTTATTCCTTTGGACAATCCTCTGATGACAATTTTGGGAAATAATTTAAACACTCTTATGGAAACTTCTTTGATATTTTTTTCCAAAGCTAATTCTGAAATTCACTGGAAGCTTGGTACGGTAACTGTTTTGGAAATTTCTCGGCAACAATATTTGAAATTGATTAAGGTTATCGTTTTTTAAATAACCTCCTGCATTACTTTGAGAAATTCTTTACACAATTGCTATGATTAGCTACGGGATTTCCTTTAACAATTTCTTTAGGAGTTTCACCAACAATTACTTTAGTAATTCTTTTGATAGTTTCTTTAAAAAAATATTTGCCAGATACTTTAAAAATTGCTTAGTCAACTCATTTGTTAAACTTTTGTGGCAATTTTTGAAAACGATTGCAAAGGAAAGGTGAAGGCATCCTGAAGGAATAACCTACGGATTTTCCGAAAGAATTGCTACAAAAATACCTAAAAGAATCCCGCAGAAATTGCCGAAGAAGCATCCAAAAGAGTTGATGAAGAAATTTCCCAAAATGTATACCGAAGTCAAGGGCACTTCCGAAACAATTTAAAAAAAAATCATAAATAATCCTTCAAGGAATGCTTCGATCAATTCCATTGCAATTTCCTGAGTAATTTTTAAAGAAAATGTTGAAGAATCTACCAGAGGAACGGTCAGAGAATTTCACAAAATTGTAACATTCGTTTTACACAGCCCGCTAAATTCGCACTAGACTTTAGGAACACTCAGGGTCGGCACAATTCCTAGCCATGAAGAGATTCGCGTATAAGAGGGAAAATCACAGAGAATTAAGTTGATGGCACTTTTATTGCAAGGTTTCCTAACCAGCCCTAATAACCTGACTCCCTAGCTAGATCCTACCGTTACAATCTACTTACAGTGTGAAGTGTAGTCTCGTTGGGGCCCATTCGCTGCCTGCCAGATGGGGGGGGGGGGGGGTGGGGGGTTGGGGAGTTTCCCGGACTCCGATCCTGTTGCGTGTTCGCTCCAGAACCATGGACGCCTTCTTTCACACCGGATTCCTGTCCTGGATCCAACCTTCGATTGGTCCCGGGCCTTCGAGCCCAGGCTTGTTGCACTGCCCGGTGTGCCCGATAGTGGGGTCGGGCTGCCTTCCCGAGATAAGCGGTCACTGGACCTTCTCCTGCCGACTTGTCTGCTCCGCCACCTGGTTGTGGTATGGGACACCTTCCCGGAACACGCGGTCACCGGAACTCAACGTGGACGATCCGATTCTTCTATCGAGCCACCCAGACGTGGGTAAAGGACGCCTTCCCGGAACACGTGGTCACCGGAACGTATCGTAGAGGCTTCGATTTCCGTCGTGGGTATGGGACGCCTTCCCGGAATACGTGGTCTTCGGATTTTATTGGCTTCTTCGATCCTATGCGGCTCCACAATTCAGTAGAATAATGCCTTCCAAACCGCGTACTTTTCTTCCAGAACACTGGTTTGCTTTAAAATTTTGGGACACTTGTTGTCGGCTTCGTCGTTCTGAACTCAGTGACCGAGTTGATCACATTCGCTGGCTCTGGGACCTTCGACCGCCAATTCGAAGGCGTTCCTTTGAGACCGTATGTGTGTCATCTCCCAGGAACCTCCCCATCGTAATAGGTGTGCTACCAATCAAATTCAGCACCGTTAACACGGTAGACTAGTGTGTAGTGTAGCCTTCTGAATATAGGGTAAAAACACTAGACTTCGCCCCCCTAAAATTCTGCTCTAATCTTTGCCACTTCATACATAAAAAATGGAATTTGTATGGAGGGGGCGAAGACTAGAGCAGTGGCGAAGTCTAGTGCTTTTACCCTAACGCCTGCCAGTATTCAATTCACTCGTTGTGCCATCCTACTATCTAGCTTTCGTCTAACGTAACGGTTTTATTGAATTTATTTTTATATATTTTTATATTTATCATTCTAGAACCAATTTGCTTGTGATTTTAGACCATAAATTATGTTCCTACTAGCTAAGCTGTCTGTGTGTGGTTCTTCCTCTGATAATAAACGGTGATTTTACCCCCATATGGGCCTCAATCTAATACGGTTAGTGAACGTGAGTAAAACGATTGGTCACAATATATTTGCCAACCGAATTGCAGAATGAAATCAATGAGAACTTGCCGGAAGAAATTATAAAAGTATTTGTCGAACAAATTCCTAATTAAATGTTGGAATTCAATTTTAATTATATTTTCTGAACGAATACTCAGAGAAAATATGCATTGAACGAAATTGCAAAAATGAAAATAAATAATTTCCAGAGAAATTGCTGACGCAATACCAAAGGAAACGATCGCAATAGTTGAAAAAGAATGAATTGTTGATAAAAATCCGAAAAAAATGCACAAGGAATCCCCAAAAGCATTGCTGACTAAAATCTCAAGAAGTGGCCAAATGAGTTCAGAAAGGGTTTTCCAAGGAAATTCTTTATTAATTCCTTCAAAAATTGCCAAAGAAATTTTGAGAAGAAATTTACAAAAAAAGTTCCCAAAGAAATTTCCTGATAATTTCTCAAAATACTTGCCGAAAAAAATAAAAAAAAAACGGAATGAGTTCTCAAATGAAATGCTATGAAATGTTCTGAATCTATTGCCGAAGGAAATACCGAAGCAGTTTTCAAAGGAATTGTTGCAAAAATTGCAAAGGAACCTCTAAAAAGTGTCCCAATCAATTGTCTGAGAAATTTGTCTAGGAGTTTCCGAAGAGATTTCTTAAAAAATCTCCCATATAATAATCGAAAGCTAAAGCACTAAAGCAATATAGTGAGCAAATCTCCAGCATAACAGTTTTTTTAAGAAGAAAGTTTTCTAAGCAACGTCTCAGCAACTCAACACCGAAAACCGTATTATCCTAAACTTGGGATATATGACTAAACTGGAAGTGTCTAAGATCACCAACACATGACGTATAGTGGGTGAATTTCGAACTGAACTATTTTGTAGATTAGAGCTTGTCTTCTGATCAACTGTGCCAAAGACAGTATCCTTCTAAGCCAGTGTTTCCCAAAGTGGGCGAAATTGCCCTCTGGGGGATAAACATCAGTCTAAAGGGGGGAGGGGGCGGAATTGCCAAAATAATAATTGGGGGGGGGGGGAGTTAAAAAACCGAGAAGCGAGGGCGATTTTTTCAATGATGAAAACTCAGAATCTAAGCGGTCCAGATCGTGAGATATACGGCGTCCTGGACCGAACTGGCAGCTCATTACAGCACTTGGGCCATGTAGTGAATGAATTTAGAACTAAATTTCTTCTACACGAAAACTTTAATTCTTCCGAGCAACTTTGCCGAAATCAGATTGCTTTTAAGGATAAACGTCTTGAAATCCCGCTTTAACAGTGTATCAGAACTTTAGACGCACAAATCTCAAGAATCAAGATTCAAACTACAGTGCATTTTATTATTATGTTCATGTTCACTTATAATAAGCTTAAAATATGAAGATCGGGTGCGCTTGTTTTGTTTACGAAGAGATTTAGGTTCCAAAGTCGGCCATTGTGACGGCTATTTTGGGGTTCTTACTGTGAAAAATCATAACTCAAGAACAAAGCATCGCAGAAACAAAGTTTTTAATAGTTATGAAAGCAAATTTTCTCAGAAATCCAAAAATAAAATATTAACTAGAAAAAAGTGTCCACAAAATTTTCCACAGTTCAGAAAATTCGTACAAAAAAGCCGGAAAAAATTTGCCCGAACCCGTGGAAAATTTCTAAAAAAAAAAATATTATTGAGAAAGTTGTGGCATAAGCATTAAATTTTTGGAATGCTTTTTTTTCGTTTTTTGAGTTATGGCCAATTTTGTTGAAAAATGTCCAAGTGTGCCATATAAGCCTTTTTTTGATCATAAATCACGAACAAAGTATCGTAGAAACAAAGTTTTTTAATGAAAATAAAAGCAATTTTTTCAGGAATACAAAAAAATATGAAGTGGAAAAAGTTTTCCACAAAATTTTCCATAGTTAGGAAAATTTGTAAAAAAAAAGCCGGATAAACTATGCTTGAACTCGTGGAAAATTTAAAAAAAAATATTTTTAAGCTTCAATCGCTGAAATTTTTAGAACGCACTTTTTTTTCGTTTTTGAGTTATGGACAAGTTTTTCTAAAAAAAAAAAATCTGTCTCTACGATACTTCGTTCTTGAGTTATGATTTTTCAAAGTAAGTAATGTCAGGGGATAACAAAAAAATGAGTTTTCCGGAAAAATAGGCGACCCAGAATTTTTCTCATTTTTTTGTTCATTTATCCATGAGCCCTGCCTGTGGATAAAGTTACATGAAAATCTGAGACCCTTCGGACTAATTTGTATGATAATAAAAAAAACACTGCAGACAGTACCCTTCAAAGTGGTTTAGAACGCGAGATTGGGAATATTCTTAAGAGCTCTTGAATGTTCTTGAAGTTTTCCAAATGGATTTACAATAGATCTTTTAAGGAAATTGTTGAACGACACCTTTAATTAGAGCCAGAAACAAAATCTGTTAACAAGGATTCCCGTAAGTAGTTGTGGGAAAATTTGCAGATATCCCAAGTAATGGTTTGATAACCAATTAGTCGTGTAGAGGTTTTGTGAAGCGTCATTAAATACCGAATACCTTTTATTTTGGATTAATGATGGTTCTATGGGGTCTCCAGTTAGCCTAGCGGTTAAGGCTATGGATCACCAATCCGGAGACGGCGGGTTCGATTACTGTTCTGGTCGGGAAAATTTTCTCGACTCCCTGAGTATAGTGTATCATTGTACTTGCCTCACAATATACAAATTCATGCAATGTCAGGCAAAGGAAGCCCTTCAATTAATAACTGTGGAAGTTTTACACTCTGGTAGCAATCATTGATATGGTCGGCGTTAAGTCAGAGAGGACCATGTGTATTTTACCTAATTTCTAGAAAAACGACTTTAAAATTTGCAACTCTATAAGTTTTCAGTTTTTCAACAATTTTTTTTGAATTTTCGCCATAAATCTTAATAGCTATTCATCAAAGCATCGCTCTGTATTGTAACACGACGGATTTCATAATTTGGAACTCTTCGGATTTTCCAATAGAAGGTCGGAATTAAGCACAAAATTAATGTATTGATACAAAAAAACTACAGACGAAAGGCGACCGATCAGCAAGCGGCTCAAACCTACACTAACTGGTATGAATGATCGTTCGGAAGATCACGTTAATTTCGAGTCTCATTAGGTGGTTCGTTACAGTATTGATCGCGAAAAAAACGTAAAATAAAGCTTGAAACCGAGAAATTGCTTAGTAATTGTTTGTACTTAGTTCACTCTGACTGAACGTTTTTTGGAAAATCTACAACCAACTACAGTTCGCCCTCAAGTTTTTACATATTTGATGAAAAAATAATGCACAAGTAGGATAAAAGTTCATAGGAGTGGTGTTTAATGTGAGCATGAAGTTTGAAATTTAATATTTCTGTTATTACACTGATGATTACCATTTTTAATGTTTATGTTCAGTCAGAGTGGACCAAGTACAACAGTTCAATATCACTAAGGGTAGTCGATTATTGAGCTATTGAGGAATTCTTAACTTGAACATTTAATAGCTAACAACTTTTGAACGTATTTTCATAGTTCGGTACGTTTCTGAAAAATTGTAGTTACACAGTTTAAAATAATTTATTCAGAGGACTGTCATTTTTCAAAAATTCGTTCAGACAAAGTGAACCAAGTACACGGTTCCTCAATAACCGGTAAATTCAATTCATGAAACGGGTATTGGTACATTTCAATATGATGCCCAACAGCTACTTAACAAACATATTTTGATTTGGAAAGGATTACGTGAATAAGGTAATTTCAACTATTTTTCTTTGAGACACATGGTCCACTCTGTCTGCATGCAAAATGCCACAATATGCTTGAACACGATGATCTGTAAAATACGACGTTGACCAAACTATTTTGATTATTGGATTTTAACCAATACATATTTCTTCAATTCTCTTGACATCAAGCATTTGGCCCACTCTGACTGCACAATATTATCGATTTTCGCAGTTCAATCAAAAGAAAATTGTACTATAACTCTCGTAAATTGTAACATTAAGGAAATCGGGAGAATGTTCCAAGTAGCCAAAGTAATTCGTAATCAAATGCTTTAAAAATCTAATTTTCGTCAATTTTGTTACTTGGCCCCCTCTGACTTAACGCCGACCATATGTGCATTAAGTCTGATGTTAATGAAAACAAAAAACATTGTCGTACAAAATGAATTATACAGAAAAAAGAAACAGCGAATATCTTCCCAAACATAAAAAATAAGCATCATTGCACTAGGTAAACTACATAATCCACTTCAACTATCTCCGTACAAATAGCGCAAACATCACCGACAGCTATCAAATACCTGAAGGATGAGCATCATCTCAAAACAGGAAACACGTCTTCCTCTGCACATGTCAGTAATGAGGATGTGAACTTTTTTCCTTTTGTAATCGGTTGTTTTACCTTCGTCATCGACGTCGTCGTCGTCATCCTGCCCAAGGAGTTCAGTATATGTGAAGAGTATGCTCAGCTCATGCTCAAAATAAACAGCTGTTTTTATTTTATAAAGTAGGTCAGTACGGTGAAATTCCCACATACCATCCACCAACGCCGCCCGGTACGGTGCAATGGTATGCTGGAAGTTCCCTCGCCATCAGTAGTGGTGCCGAGTGAGAGCGGGAGAGCAGCGTAACATCCTTCCGAGTTGATGCTTTCATTCGGAAAACTTTACCGTTTTCGTTAAACTATTGAGGAAGGTTATTTTCATTGCTGCCGGTAAAAGTTGTTTTGCTATCTTTACTAGTTCGCTCGGGATGGGAGCAATTCAGCGGGGATACTAATAATTGAAGTTTGTGAAAATACGATTTTTAATACTATTTCTAGAAGGAACTTTGGAACATCAGACAACGTAAAAACAATAAAAACTGATGGCCTTATTCCAAACTGAATTTGATTATATTGTTTGTCAAACAATATAAATAAGATAAATTTTAAATTATGTTTTTTTTCATCTCAGGAAGTAATCTCTCGACACTAGATTACTGAATTACAATAAAGATAGCCCATATTCCATTGTGAGCTGTTTTAGGTCCAAAAATATGCATATAGAGTTTAATGATATCGAAAACTCTAAAAAACAATTGTCGCATCCTTGCAGCTTTGGTAAAAAACATCGACCAAGTTGCTAAAAAAACATCATATCAATTAAAAGTTCCACCTCCTACGGCATCCCATCCACAGTACAGCCAATTTCGATGCAGCATCACTTCGAAAAACAAACCAGTATGTTTTGATCACCGTTTCTTGGTCCTCCGGGCTGTTTCCGTTTCTAGGGGTACGCCTTTCTTCCTGTGCTGTAGCTCTCTCTCTAACGAAAAGTCACTTTATTTCGTTCTTTCTATTTCTATCTTTACAGTTATGGAGCGACGAGCTCATCCGGATGGCATACAATCTGACCCAGCTGAACGGACCCGCGATAATGTTCCTCCAAAAAGCGTACACCAAACTTTGTCTGCAGGTCGACAAGAGCGGGAAGGTCCCCGTTAAAACGTAAGTGAAAATTATACACTGTTTAGAGTGGGATGGGAGTCATTTGCGCCAGAGTGAGGTAATTTGCAGGAAGTTTTGACAATATACATTGCCTTCATTTTGCACTTGGATGCACTCGTATTAAGGCACTGATTGCAAAAAAAAAGTATTTTTAAGATTCCTTGTATGACTATTTCAAAAAATGTTTGAATCTGTTACTAAAACGTTACCCAATAACAATTTTGTATGTTATTTTCACTGTAACTTAGATTGATTAAACATTACATCATTACATCTTTATCGAAATGTTCAGTTTGATAATAGACATAATTTGAAATTTGCTTTCCAACACTTAGTAGCAGATACTTATACAACATGCTACAGTTCATGTAGCATTTGTCTCTTGTGTCTGTAGATAAAAATCAACAAGTGGCATTTATGCATTATTCATTCACTCTACATCTCTCACCATTGAACGTGTTTGCGTGGAAAAGTTTTCCACGGGTTTTCTTTTTCCATTCTGAATAAACAATAAGCCTTCTTTTTTCGAATCGAACCGCTATAGATAACTTAAAACGTACACCATTTAACCCACTAACCAGAAACCCACAGAATCGCTCCTGATCGTCGAATGGAAAATAACCTGGACCATGATTGCTTTTGCATAATTACCGACACTCGCTACGACAACGAACGGATCGGATGTAGAACCACTAGACGTCGCCACCATCGCACTGCCACAAACGGAGCAAAAAGTCGTTACTAGATGGAAAACACCCGCCAAACCAGATAACGCTTTCGAGACTTCGTCGCCTTTAGGGAAATTGACGGGTGCGCGATGGAGAAACGATAGACGCCACTGCCACCACCGTCGCCACCACGGTTTAAAGTGTAAACAATGAACCGCGCAAAAAGGTGGACTTTTTGTTACTTTGAAATGGATTTTAGTCTTACATCAACGTTGGGTATGCCACGGTATTCAGCGTTTTTTTTTTTGGGAAAACGGAACAAATAGCTTTCTGGAATTGAATTTCGATTTGGGATTTTGGGTGGGTTTTTTCTGGAAAGACTGTGTTGCTAAGTATGCATTTCAGACGTACTGAGAATAGATGGTCTAGTCCGCGATTTCCCTGGACAAATATTCTGGAAATCACGGAGTCCAAAAAATCGGATTTCGGGATATTTTTTTTCGAAATTTTTCAGTTCAATTTTACAGTTCACTGTAAATTTTCTTTATGAATGTTTCAATTTTTGCATTCGATTTCACACTATACATATATATGGCATATCCAGTGACCATATTTTTCAATCGGAATCAGGTATTTGATGAACATTCGTATGTAGCGAACACTTGACTATCACACTGAAGACCCGGGATCGAATCCCACTCCCGACATACTCACAAAATGTGGGTTCATGCTTCAGAAGAGAAGTAAAGCGTGGGTCCCGAGCTAAACTAGCTTCGAGTGAAAAATCTCGTTGAAAAAACTAACACATGAATGCAAATACCTGCCAATCCAGCTTTTCAGGCGAATAATTGAGTTAATACCTCTCCAAACCACCGACCCCGTAGTTCATATGAGGGTGTCGCGAAGCCTCTCGTAAAGTAAGTCCTACATGAACATCTCCTTCCCATATCCCAAGTTAAGGTAAAAATGGGTGTGGTCAGGAATTTGTTTTTTTCTTGTTATTCTTGTTTAAGAATCCCCTCCTTAACCTTCCTCCTTAAACCAGTCAAGTTATCAAAAAGAATATGAATGCTGCACACACTTGCTTGCAGACACTTTGTCTGCGATCCAAGCACTTGATTTCGATCCATCCAGCATTGTGCGAATCAGCCTAATAAGCTTCGCCAGAAAACCACGTTTTGAACCTATCTGTCAAAACTAATTTTTCTCCACTAAATCGTGCGTTGCTTTAAATCAATGAACAATTGGTGAGTCAACATATTCTTTCTACAGGATCACCCGCTCTGCAGGTAAAAATCTTCTTTTTCTTTTTTTTTTCTTGGCTTGCCGTCCAAACTGAGATAAATCCTGCTTCTCAGCGTAGTGTTCTATGATCACTTCCACAGTTATTAATCGAGAGCTACCTCTGCATATGACCATTTTGCATGAGATTAGCGTATGGTAGGCGAGGAGATTCTCTATGCTCAAGGTAATCAAGTAAATTTCCATAACGAAAAGTTTCTGGGCCTAAAGGGAATCGAACCCATCACCCTCAGCATGCTGATTACCCATGAGCTTACCACATCGGCTATATAGGTATAGCAGGTTTCGATAAAAAAAAACAAGCTTTGTGCGATTAAGCTGCTATAAAGTTGCGAAACACAGTGTCGGGTGTAAACATCGACACACATGCAGCACCAAAGACGCCATTACAAACCATCTACAGACACATTACAGACAACGAAATGTAGGCCACTACACATGTTTATAAAAATGCAAACACCTATCCCCTTGAAGAAGATTCAATAAAGAACCGAAACGTCGGACGTAGGAGCAACAACGGTGTTTGATTGCCAGCTATTGCCGAAAAATTATCTCGGACACGGACACCGTCGTCATCCAGAGGCTGTACAGACTATTCGGAACTTAACACTAGACATGGGACACACGGAGCATGCAGCAGTGGAAACGGGGGAGAAACTATTCTCACGAAAAGTTTCATCTTCCGGAGCGGGAATCGAACCCTCACCCCACAGCATGGTGCGATTAGAAGCTTGGTGACTCTAACCGCCCGGCCACGAGGCTTGTCCAAAAAATTCTAAAAAATAAAAAAGATGCGGTAGATTACACAGCGCAACATTTTTTTGTCTCAAGAGCAAACTTATGTGTCTCCGAAGGATTTTGGGCCGCTGAATCCGAATCCGGGCTCAGATTTGCTCTAACACGTCACAATTTTGAGCTATACCTCAATTTATAGGGCAAAATATACGATTTTGGGCTTTTTTGACTGCAAGCCATTAAGCAAGGAAATATTTTTTTTAAGCAATCAAAAGGTTAATTGGTCAATTAACATCTAAATTAACGACTCATGCAAAATATTTCGTTTTACCTAATCAAATTTGATAGATTTAAGCATTTTATGTTAGCATGAAAACTTGCATGCAACTTTTGGAGGGTGACTTATATGGGAAATATCGTACCTAACATAAATCGCTTAAAACTATCAAATTCGATTTGGTAAAACGAAATATTTTGCATGAGTCGTTAATTTAGATGTTATTTGACCAATTAACCTTTTGATTGCTTAAAAAAATATTTCCTTGCTTAATGGCTTGCAGTCAAAAAAGCCCAAAATCGCATATTTTGCCCTATAAATTGAGGTAGAGCTCAAAATTGTGACGTGTTAGAGCAAATCTGAGCCCGGATTCGGATTCAGCGGCCCAAAATCCTTCGGAGACACATAAGTTTGCTCTTGAGACAGACAAAAAGTTAATTTTTGTTACGCTGTGTTATCCAGGAGATCCATTAGAAGCTCCTTCCGTATTCCCGGTGTTTATTAAAAACAACTTGTTGCGTTTCCAAGAAATTATTCTTGGAATTCTTGAATAAAATCCTGCGACAATTCCTTAAGAAAATGTTCCTGTTATTTCACCTGGGACGCCTTCAACAATTTCTCGTTTAACAATTGCTCCAAGAATATCTCCAAAAATTATTTTAAAAATCCTCTAGGACTAACGACTCTAGGCTAACGATTGATCCAGGAATTTCTACGACGTATTCAGGGATATTCCCAACGATTTTTTCTACAAAATCTTCCAAGGGTTCTTCCATTTTTTTCTGAATAATTACAAAGATTCTAACAGCTTCTCCCCCTAAGAAATTTTGCCACTACTTTCTCGAGAATTCTTCAAGAAATCCCGATGTATTTTTTCAAGAGCTTATCAAAGATTTCTCTACGTACTTCTCAAAGATGCTTCCATGGACTTCACCAGAGAAGCCCTTCAAAAATTTCTCCAAGTCCCTCTACAAATACTGTGCAAGGGTTCCTTCAAGGTTTCTTTTTGGATCAGTTTACCATGATTTCCTACAAAGGATTTCCCTATGAATCCCTCATCTAAGAATTCTTCTAGTACTTAAGTCCTACAAGGATTTGTCTGGCAATTATTTTGTGGAATTGAGTTCTTCAGGGATCCTTTATAAATAAATGGCAATTGAATCAGCAGAGCTTTCAAAAGTTTCTCTAAGAATTCTTTTGCAGTTTTCTCAGAGGATTTCTACGCATATTTCTTAGAAAAATCCCTAAGAAAAAGTGCCATGTGAACCATCTTCGATTCCTTTGGAAATTATTTCAAACTACGGGGTTTATTCAAAATACCTCCTTCGGAATTGCTCCATCAATTCCTGCAAGTGTTCTGCCAGGGAATCCATCGATAGTTTGAGATAGTTTCGAGATTTAGATTCTTTTTAAAATTACTCCAGGGATACCTATGAGAATTCTTTCGAAAAATCTTCTAGTAATTAAGCCATGATTTCTTCTTCTTCTTCTTAATGGCTCGACGTTCGCATTGGAACTTGGCCTGCCTCTCTTTAACTTAGTGTTCTTAGAGCACTTCCACAGTTATTAATTGAAGGGCTTTCTTTGCCTGGCAATAAAATAATTTGTATGGTATGTGGGGGCAAGATGGGTCAGGGGGCAAGATGGGTCAGTACCGTTTTCAATCGCACAATATATGTTTTGAATCTTTCAATAATTTTCCCAGATGAACGACGGGAATACACAAAAAAGTGGTATATTGTTTTGAACATTCTATACGTTCCTCGCACAGAAAAAAAAACAAAATATTTTTTCGTTATACTCCTTATGCTATACATTCCATATAACTACGTGTATTGTGTAGACGGGGCAAGATGGGTCACCCTAATTTTTCGGTATGTTTGCATAGTTTTTGAAAATGTTATACTTTTCATGGAAAGGCTATTACGTGACCTACATTATCGAAGCGATGAGAGCACTGAAAATTTGAGAACATATTTTTTAAATTTTCCTTCAAAAAATATAGGTTTTCAAAGTCCGTTTATGGCTACCCGAACAAAAATCTTCTAGTTCTGATAATAATCTACCGATATGTTTCAACACTTTCTACATGTAATCTGTACGTCTATGAAGCTTAGATGTATAGAGAAAAACTAGAAGATATAGTATTTTTTGTTGGAGGAAAATCGAGTTTTCGTATAGCTGACCCATCTTGCCCCCGTTAAAATGAGGTGGGGCAAGAGGGGTCATGTTTTGAAAATTGTTTGTCAAGAAGCAGGTTTCAAACTTTATTTCCTTTTTATACTCTTATATCATAGCTGACTAGTGTATCTCAGAGTCGTGGTAGAATACAGAGAAATGCGATTTATATTCAGAAAGTTATAGGGATCCATTTCTTAGGTGACCCATCCTGCCCCCACTTACCATACATTGTGTGGCAAGTACAATGATACACTATGCCCAGGGAGTCGAGAAAAATTTCCCAACTGGAACGGGAATCGAACCCACCGTCTCTGGATTGGCGATCCATAGCCTTAATCACTAGGCTAATTAGAGACCTCAAAGCCATGATTTAAATCCCCCCAAAGATTCCGCAAGGAAATCTTCCAAGCTGCTCTCCAAAGATTTTTCAGAAATTCCTTTAAGCATTCCTCTAAGAAATTTCGTCATGGATTTCTCCAAGATTTTTTTCCGTAAAAAAAATGTTTGAGATTTACTTTAGAAATTACTACAAGATTCATGCTGGATTTCTCCAGGAACTCGTCAAAAAATTATCCTAAAGATTCTTCCAAGGACACTACCACGGAAGCCCTTCAAGGCTTCATTCAGGGAACTTTCCAAAAAAAAAAAAAATAAACAGGAATTCCTTCAAGGTTTCTTCTAGGATTTTCCAGGAATTTCTCTACTTATTTCTCGAGGAATTTTACCTCCAAAGGAACTGCCGAAGACTCCTCCATCTAAGATTGTTTTAATTAATTCTGTCAAGAAATTCTCTAGTATGTCCTCCCAATGTATTGCCAGGGAAAAGCTTTGAGGAATATCTCCATGCATTCCTGCTGAAATTTCTCAAATCATCTGAGATGACAATTTCCCTAGGAATTTTCAAGGAAAGAATATACCAGCAACATTCCTATTTAGTCCTTCATCTCGTGATCTTCGCTGGTTTATAGGGAGTTGGATTCGATCCCATGTACTCGACATGACAGACACGTACTTCTACCATCACACTAACTAGGTCCACTTCATTTCATGAATTTTTCAATGATTTTTTTCCAACGTATTGTTGGAATGTATGTATTTTTGAAGATTGTTCTAGTTGAATTAACATTTATAGTGCTCTGGCGTACTACTCATGAGATAAGATTTCATCAGTCTCGTTTTGATGGCCCAATTTCAGGTTATTTCGGGCAATGATTAGCTAGAAGACATGTGTAAACTCTTCACTAACAGGGACATCAAGATGTAGACGTCTCATACTAAAACTCGAATCAGTATCTCCTCTTAAGATCAGAAATTCCTAGAACAAACTGGAGTTATGAAAAGAACTAGCACTAAGAAGGCAACCTGCCGTAAAAAATATGATTACAGTTTTGACTGATGGATCAACAACAATTGTGAAACCTCGTCATCCTGGGTTCAAATATTGTTATCCACTAGGGTAATTTTTCATTCTTTCAGCAATCCTTCTAAGGATTCTTCTTCTTCTTCTTCTTCTTGGCGTAACGTCCTCACTGGGACAAAGCCTGCTTCTCAGCTTAGTGTTCTATAAGCACTTCCACAGTTATTAACTGAGAGCTTCCTCTGCCAATGACCATTTTGCATGTGTATATCGTGTGGCAGGCACGAAGATACTCTATGCCCAAGGAAGTCAAGGAAATTTCCTTTACGAAAAGATCCTGGACCGACCGGGAATCGAACCCGTCACCCTCAGCATGGTCGTGCTGAATACCCGTGCGTTTACCGCCTCGGCTATATGGGCCCTTCTTCTAAGGATGTGGAAAGGAAAAATGTCTATAAGGACTTTTCCAAAAATTCATTTCCTTTAAGTAGTTCTCCATCGGTTTCTCGGTTTCTCCAATAATTTCTGCAAGAGTTTGCTTAGCAGTTTGTTCTGTGATGTTCGCTAAAACTCATTTAAAATAGTTATTTATGCAACAAGTTGCAAAATGATGATTTTTTCAGCACGTGTCGTACATTTATCCAACGAGGCTTGCCGAGTTGGATAAATACGACGAGTGCTGAAAAAATCGAGTTTTGCAACGAGTTGCATACAAAGTTTTTTGTAATTACGAAAAACACCCATTTAGTGCGATCTTTTCTAGCTACACAAACATGTATCAGTACAGGTAGGAACCACGTGCGCGCTCATGCTTGTCGGCGTAGTTTTTTGTATTGATCAGGTAGGCTCTGGTTTAGTAGGCGTCACCAACAATCGAGCTCCCTTTGTCAAACAGTTGTGTGCCGGCAAAAGCAAAAGCAGATTCAGCAGCTGCCTCTACACTTTATTTGTAGTTCGAATCCGAATTGAAATCATCTTGATTCAGATTCAAGCTGCCCAGTAGATGTAGAGGCATAGGCTGAATCTATGGAAGGCATTATGGTAAGTAAAAAGTGCGTACGAGCAAAAGTGCCGAAAAGTGCTACTTTTCAGCACTCTTAAGAGTGCCGAAAAGTAGTACTTTTCGGCACACTTGCATTAGGGGTGAAAAGTAGGCCATTTCAGCATACTTCAGCCAACTGAAATGTTCAACTTTTCACAACGTAATTACAAAAAAGAATTTTTCTAAGGACTTACCCTGGAATTATTTCTAATATTTCTCCAGGAATTGTTACAAGTTCGCCTATATGAAATTGTAGCATAACCCGTGCAGATATCGCTCGTGATACACTCTTTGTCGAATTATCAATTGCCAATTCTGAAGTAATTCTGCTATAAAATATTCCATGAAAATCTGGGAGCGGACCTAGTCGGATTGTAAGAGCACCGCCGAGAACCTGGAATCGAGAAACGCACAAAATGCACATCTATTTTACATACGCTACAACTACTTTACAAACTTAACAGTTACCTTACCTTACCAGTCAGGCTAGGACCTGAGTGGTCTCTGCTGTACATAGTAGCCGTCTCCATTCCACTCGGTCCATGTCTCTAGTTCCGCACTCTGCGAAGGGTCCGCAGATCGTCCTTCACCTGATCGGCCCATCTAGCACGCAGCGCTCCACGTCTTCTTGTACCGGTCGGATGACTCTCGAGAACCATTTTAGTCGGGTTGCTATTCGACATCCTGATGACGTGACCCGTTCATCGTAGCATCCCGATTTTCGCGGCGTGGACGATGGTTTGTTCTCTCAGCAACTGATGCAGCTCATAGATCATTCGCCTTCTCCAAGTCCCGTCTTCCATCTGCACTCCGCCGTAGATTGTACGCAACACCTCCCGTTCGAAAATTCCAAGGGCGCATTGGTCCTCTGTACGTAGAGTCCAAGCTTCCTGTTCATAGAGGACTACCGGTCTAATCAGCGTTTTGTAGATGTTAATTTAAAGTGTAGAATTAGCATTTAAGTTAAAATACACGTTCATGCAAACAAAAAAAAAGATGTTAATTTTGTGTTACGGCGAACTTGATTCGATCGTAGAGTTCTGCAGAATCCAAAATAAGCTCGATTTCCTGCCACAATGTGCCTCTGAATTTCTCTGTTGGTGTCGTTGTCGACAGTTACCAGTGAGCCTAAGTACACGAATTCTTCAACCGCCTCGATTTAATCACTGTCGATACAAATTCGAGGTTGTGGGCGCGGTGATTCCTCCCTTGAGCCCTTTACCACCATGTACTTAGTCTTCGACACTTTAATAACTTATCCGATTCGCCTGGCTTCACTCTTTAGTCGGATGTACGTCTTAAATTTACGCGGCATTTCTGCAACACCTGGTGGATGGCGAACATCTGCTCCGTTGTTGCGCGTTCTCCCATGAATCCAGCCTGATATTTCCCCACGAACTCTCGTGCTACCGGTGATAGACGGCGGTATAAAATTTGAGAGAGTATCTTGTAGGCAGCGCTCAGTAGTGTGATCGCGCGATAATTCCCGCAATAGAACTTGTCGTTCTTTATGTACCGTCAAGGCGCCATTCACCGTGGGGGCTCCATTCACCGTGTGCCATCGAATATTTTTTCATTATTTCCATATTATGATTGAATGATATGACAATTTCTCTTCAATTTCACCAATACAACATTGTATTGGTGAAATTGAAGGGAAATTGTCATATTATTCAATCAAAATATGGAAATAATGAAAAAATATTCGAAGGCACACGGTGAATGGAGCACCCACGGTGAATGGCGCCTTGACGGTAGATGGGTTTTGGTAATGACCCAGTGTAGTGCTCTCACCAGTGCTTCTCCACCGTATTTTAGAAGCTCGCTTGGTAGTTGATCTACTCCAGCAGCTTTGTTGTTTTTCAATCGACCAACCTCCTTCTCAATCTCTTGGAGGCCACGGGCCGGAAGGTTTTCGTCCTGTACACATACTCCTAGATCTATTACCACGCCACCCTCGGTTCTTCAACGTCGCCATCGTCGCCATCGTAATGCTGTAGCCACCTCTCGACCACCTCACGCTCGCTCGGGGGAATATTCCCATGATTATCTCGGCGCATGCAACGTAACAGTGGGTCCTGAGATAAATCGAAAAAAATCAATCAGTTATACCATGTCTCACAGGTTCGATTTCGTAAGTTTTTCTGGAATCCACAAAAAATAAAAATCAGTTATTTTTTGAGCCAATGAACTTTTTTCAATTACTTATATTTTACGTATTGTATTTTCTGCTATCAATTAAGCATTCTGAAACATTCAAACACTTTTCTCAACTCTAAGAATCAACTGATGGCTAACATATCTCACCCCTAAATTAATGGAGGTGCACGGTGATTTGTTATCTAAAAAAAAGATTCAATTACCTACCCGTACGCTATTAAAGGAAAACTAGATGATCAGTTATTTTAGTATACGCCGACTGAGTATTAGTTTCCTAGATCTAGTTATTTCCAAGATTTTTTTTTCAAATGCCACATCCTTCTATTGGTCCACATCTACAAGCCATGAAGTACAAAATTATTTCCGCTCTTCTTCAAGAAGGCATATTGTGCCGCCGTTTGCAACGACTGACTAAGTATCGATTCAAGCTCATAATTGATTCCAATTAATTAAGAAACTTTCTGCAAACAGCTCACGAACGTTTCCGATTCTTTCGGCAGGCAATCAACACAAAAGAAAAATCATCGCTTCTCTTTGCCTATTGCTGGATTAAGAAACTCGACGCTCGCAAAGTTACACCACAGAGAGCAAGGAGCAAGCATTGCTCAAGGATTTTATGCATAGCACCTCACAGCCAGCATTGTCACCCCCCTCCTCCAAGAAGGCCGGAAAGCCAAAGCTCGCGTAGCGGTTGTGTGTGTATCGAATTAATGTTTTATGAAATCCGATATTTATGAAGGCACGGAAAAAAAGAACTCCAAAGAGAAAAATGAATAAAGCCGCAGGGGCAAATTGAAGAAGGGAAGCTGGTGGAAGCAAGGACTAGAGCTAGGTGCTTCACAGAAGCCATTTCCAGGCACCCGCTGTGTTCGAAACAACTTAATAATTTGATACTGCCCTAGGCTCTCGGGGACAAAGACGGCGAAAACGAAACCAACCGACCGACCGACGACGACGATGGCGACGACGTCGGTGACCGCGGTTGTTGGGGCAGTGAGGAGGAAAAATCCTGGAACTAGATTCAGTGATCTGGAAAATAAGACTTTTTCTGCCTTCGGTGCACTTGAGCTGGAGGAGATTCCTTTGCTACAAGTATCCACCGCACCGCCATTTGACCGCAAGCTAGTAACCGCAGCACCGTTCATCATTTTTCCCATGAAAGTTTTTCCCCCTGCGTAAATGAGGTGAAGCTTGGCCGCCGTTTGCGAGTGACTTTGATGGCGAGGGGGGGTTCGGGCAGGCTGACTTCTGTTTGCTTTTCCCTTCTTGGTTGCGATGGGTGTAAATCATGCTTTATTGTTTTTACTGTTGATGTGGGTGGAAGACGGCAGACTGGGAGACATGGATGTTGCACAGTGGGATAAACTTTGGAGAAACTGATAAAATACTTTTGCACATGTTGTCGAGTATTTGTCTTATGCTTTGTATTTCAACCAGTGCTTAGTTGAAATTACCTATCTAAATATAACTCTCACGAGTTTTTTTTTTCGCGGTAAATAATAGTCCTGTTGAACGACGCAGGTTTTACCTGCTCGAAGTTGCTACATACCGCTCTTACCCATTTGTCATTAAACGGATAAGAGCGGGATGTAGTAACTTCGAGCAAGTTCAACCTTGTATTAACGACCAAAGTTAAGTGCCGAACATCATCTTGGCATCAAGATAATGTTTACTCAAACTATCATTAGCTCTTGGTCCTTTGGTAGGGTGTAGTATTACAAATCAAATCCTCATGGTTCAAATCAATCTTCAAATTTCCAGTACTTGCCAGTACTGTACTCGTCATTCACATTTGTTAAAGTCTGTTTGTCATAAATTACATCACAGCCAAATTGCTTCCTAGAAGATCTCCGGAAACCTTCCATAAAATATGCATAATAAATAGCGACCCTCAGTCAGCAGTTTAACGTTTACCAAACTGTGCAGTTAAAACATTCTCACTTCCTTTATTTTGAGACCTTCGTAATTGTTACCACATGTGTGCAAACAACGCAGGCAAGTTTTGAAAACTCACTCGCTTCGCTCGTGCAGTAACCAAGCTTTCTCCATACCTTTGAAGTTTTCAATAAAACACTTTCAGTCAACCGTCCAAAGAGTTCGCATGTTCTCTCGTGAACTAAAACTATCCGAAGTTCCGATGCCTGATACCAAATGGCATACCGTGACAGTGAGTGATAACGAACAGTAGAAGAAACAACAGTGATAACGAACAGTTGAACAGTGAAAGCAACGAAGCAACGACAGTGATAACAAACTTTAGAAGCCTCACAGTGTTGGTGAAGTGCCAGAAAATCAGCGCCAGAATAATGGGTTGGTTCACATCGGATAATTTTGTGACCAACAATGTCGCGATCCCGACAACGGAATTAAGAATAGCCGTCGGTGCGGTAGTTACGGTAGTGGTAATTGTAGTAATTTACCTACTACTCAGAGTGTACAATAAGTACCAGAAAAAAGGGATGCAAAACTCGATACGTCGAGAAATACAATTGAACAATGTAAGAACGGACAATACAGGTGCAAACAATTAAAGTGTCTTATTGTGGAACGACCAAATCAAAAACAATTATGTGCAAGCAACGGTGCGGAAAAGGAAATAATCAATACCAATAATCAGAAGAAGACAGTGCGCAGTGCTTATTTACAAGGCTTCGACCTTGATGGCCAATTTGTGATAACGGACACGAAACGAAACGTGAGCTGAACTGAAGAAAAGTGCAAAAATCGTAAAACGTCGAAACTTTATGTGAAGAACATCAATTCGAAGAATGTGAAGACATCAATACTGTGCGGAGAGTGATAAGTAGACCAAAACCTACAGACGCCATGGTAAGCAGAGATATACAGCTGTGATCCAGAAAATCGTGAAACCAAGGAGGAGCCAAACATCACAGATAAGTAAAAAGCAAATGTAGAATCACAACCTTTATAAACAATTATAATAATTTTCTTATATGATTATATACAAAAAAAAAATTCAATAATTCCACTACATAACAATGAGTAATGCCGTACGAAACTTACATTCTTAATTTGGATAAACTATCAAGAATCGAACAAAACATAAGAAAATCAATTAACAAAAATACCAAACCTGATACGTTACAAAGTAATTTAGTGACAGCTCGTTTTTTATTCCAAGAAATAGAAAAAGAGCTTATAGAAAGGCAAGACGAAATTGCCGATACACAACTTTTTACGTATATTAAGAAGGCTAGAAACGCAATAGGTTATATTGAACAGACTTGCAAAAGCAAGATAGTAAAGATACCCATTCCTCACAATCAAAATCACACAAATATGGCTTTCGATGCCAGATTAGCCGCCTCGATACTATTACCATTCGATGGGGACAGTGAAAAACTGTCCAGTTTCAAAGACAGTGTAAAATTTCTAAAAACAGCAACAGAAGCGGCAAATCACCCAACACTCAAACTTTTCATAATAACCAGAATCTCAGGCAAGGCACGCGATGCATTGCCTTCCGACATCGACGATAAGTCGATCGACGAAATCATTGAACAAGTAAGCAAAAGTTGCGAAAGCAAGATAACCTCAGAGCAGGTACTTGCCAAACTAAAGACTATAAAAAAGGGGACAGCAAAACAACAATACTGCGAAGAAGTTGAATCGCTTTGCAGTCAGTTGTCCAGAGCATACATTAAAGAAGGCATCCCACAAGGGATAGCCAAGAAAATAGCTACGAAAGCAGGTGTGGAAACGCTGATTAAAACCGTTTCCGCAGAAAATGCGAAAATCGTACTACAAGCGGGTTCGTTCCCAACAATCGAACAAGCTATCCAAAAACTTAATGAGCTACCTGACAATACCGAAAGCAATGATGTCACCCGTGTTTTCAATGTAAACACAAATCAAAAGCGATTCCAAAATTTTAACCAGGGTCAGCAAAGAAACTGGAGAAGAGGTGCAAATAATAATAATAACACTTTTACACGCCGTGGCCCCCATTCGTATAATCAACGTTTCAATTATGCACCACGCTTCGACAATCGACCGCATAACGGTAACTATCGTGGTCGCAATGACTACCGTGGTCACCCACCTCAAGGGCGACAATCGCATAGAATGTATTATGCTGACGCGCAAAATGCCGTACTAGCATCAAACCCAACATACTTGCAACAACCTCAAGTTCAAAGTCAAGGCCATCCGATCTGGAACATGAGCCCTCAACAACCGCAGCAACATTTAAACAATCAAACACGGAACCAGAATTTTTTAGGAACAATGGGTCAATATACTCAATCAATGTAGCAGCGTCTAATTTCGTCATTTTATCAATAAGCGCTTCAAACCAACCATGTTCTTTCTTAGTTGATTCAGGAGCAGATATTTCATTGCTAAAATTAAAAGTCCTAAATCAAGGAATACCGTTCAACCCAAATAACACAGCGTAACAAAAAATAACTTTTGATCTGTCTCAAGAGCAAACTTATGTGTCTCTGATAGATTTTGGGCCGCTGAATCCGAATCCGGGCTCAGATTCGCTCCAGCACGTCACAATTTTTAGCTATACCTCAATTTATAGGGTAAAATATGCGATTTTGGGCTTTTTTGACTGCCAGCCATTAAGCATGGAAATATATTTTTTAATCAATCAAAGCATAAATTGGTCAATTAACATCTAAATTAACGACTCATGCAAAATATTTCGTTTTACCAAGTCGAATTTGATAGTTTTAAGCGATTTATGGTATGTTGTATATTTCCCATACAAGTCACCCTCCAAAAGTTGCATGCAAGTTTACATACTGACTTGAAATGCTTAAATCTATCAAATTTGATTTGGTAAAATAAAATATTTTGCATGAGTTGTTAGTTCAGATGTTAATTGACCAATTTATGCTTTGATTGGTTAAAAAATATATTTCTATGCTTAATGGCTTACAGTTAAAAAAGCCCAAAATCGCATATTTTGCCCTATACATTGAGGAATAGCTCAAAATTATGACGTGCTGGAGCAAATCTGAGCCCAGGATCGGATTCAGCGGCCCAAAATCTGTCAGAGACACATAAGTTTGCTCTTGAGACAAAAAAATGTTGCGCTGTGTAATTCATGTGTGTTACGCGGGATAACACCTGGCGAATCTGAAAGTTTAGGAACTATCAATTGTTTATCATACATACAAGACACCGCTTTAAATAGCACATTTCACCTAATTAACAACGATTTCCCGATACCGACCGATGGTATACTGGGAAGAGATTTCTTGACATCATATCGATGCGAAATAAATTACGACTCATGGATTGTAACCGCAAACGTAAACAACAATCGAATAGAAATCCCGATACAGACAAACCTGAATGGATCTACTTGGATCCCTGCCAGGTCAGAAGTATTTAGAGTAATAAATAACCTTAATACAGATAAGGATGTAGTACTCACCTCATCCGAAATTGAACCTGGCGTATTTTGTGCGAACGCCATTGTAAATAGGAACGCACCTTATACTAAAATAATCAATACTAATGAATATCCGGTACATATAAGTAATTCAAATTTTAAATTTATTGACTTAAAAAAATTTTACATAGCAAACATTTATAAGAGTAACGGTTCTGATAGACTAGAAAAGTTACAAGCAGAATTAAAATTAGATGGGACTCCTTCATTCGTTAGAGACCGTCTAAAAAACTTGTGCAACGAATATAATGACATTTTTAGTCTTAAAGATGATTTACTATCATGCAATAATTTCTACAAACAAACGATTAATGTTACTGATAAAGCGCCGGTTTACATAAAAAACTATAGGAATGCACAATGCCACAAAGAAGAAATCTGTCGTCAAGTCGATAACCTGATTCAAAATGATATAATAGAACCTTCCGTATCTAATTACAATTCACCCATACTACTCGTACCTAAGAAGTCGAGTGATGGTGATAAGAAATGGAGACTGGTAGTAGACTTTAGGCAACTTAACAAAAAATTGTTAGCCGATAAATTTCCACTGCCGAGGATCGACGATATCCTCGACCAACTCGGCAGAGCCAAATATTTTTCGACACTTGATCTCATGTCAGGTTTTCACCAGATTGAGATCGAGAAAAATTCCAGAGAGTTCACCGCGTTCTCTTTGCAGGAACGTGGACATTTTCAGTATAAAAGATTGCCGTTTGGACTAAATATAAGCCCAAACAGCTTTCAACGAATGATGTCAATAGCACTCAGTGGCTTGAGCCCCGAGTGTGCATTTTTATATATCGACGACGTCATAGTCGTAGGCTGTTCTGTCGAACACCATTTGACCAATTTAAGGAAAGTTTTTGAATGTTTCAGAAGAAGGAACCTTAAGGTAAATCCTTCTAAGTGCAATTTCTTCAAGTCGGAAGTGACTTTTCTAGGTCATAAGATCACTGATAAAGGGATCTTACCCGACAGTTCCAAATATGACGTTATTAAAAATTATCCAACACCACAAAACTCCGACCAAGTGCGAAGTTTTGTGGCGATGTGTAATTATTACAGACGATTCATTCCACACTTTGCAAGTATATGTCATTGTCTGAATAAACTTTTAAGAAAGAATGTAACTTTTGACTGGACCGATGAATGTCACAAAGCATTCGAGAAATTAAAGAATACTCTATTATCTCCAAGAATTTTGCAATACCCAGACTTCCAAAAAACATTTATCTTAACGACAGACGCATCAGATTTTGCGTGTGGTGCAGTCTTATCCCAAATTCACGAAAACAATGATCTGCCTGTTTCTTTCGCTAGTCGCGCGTTTACAAAAGGCGAAGCAAACAAACACATCATTGAAAAAGAGTTAGCAGCTATACACTGGGCGATAATGCACTATCGTCCGTATTTACTAGGTATTTTAGTTCGTACTGACCATCGACCGCTAGTATACCTATTTGGGATGAAAAATCCATCCTCAAAGCTAACACGGATGAGGATTGATCTTGAAGAATTTGACTTCGAGGTAGAATACGTCCCAGGTAAAAGTAATGTCGTGGCAGACGCATTATCTAGAATTAATTTAACATCAGAAAAACTTAAATCAATGAGCATTCTACAAGTGCAGACTAGGTCAATGCAACGCAAACCAGGTCTAGCCAACACTAATGTTCAAACGAATTCACCGAAGCCTGATCAACTTCGTGTGTATCAAGCAGTTAATAATGAACAAATTTATAAACTTAAAAAACTACAATTTACATTGCAAAAACGTAGAAATGAACCAAGAATGGCTATCAATATTCTCGAGAAAAACTACAAAAAGGGACTAACTCTAGCGTTAGATCTTACTATCAGCAGAAAAGAATTGCCAAATGTATTCAAATTAATAGAAAATGGTACTCTCCTACAGCATAGGACAGCACAAAACTTTGAAAGTAAGAGCATTGCTATTTCGACTAGCGATGCCATATTTAACTACATAAGCATCAATGATTTCAAATCTATAGGAAATCAAACACTTAAAGATATCACTATCATAATTTACGAACCTCCAAAAACCATTACCAATCCTGACGAAATTCATGCAATTTTGCGACACTATCATGATACACCTATCGGAGGTCATGTTGGCATAAACCGTTTGTACAAGAAACTCAAAAACTTGTACTACTGGCCAAACATGAAATATATAGTGACAAAATTTATCAAATCATGTGAAACATGCAAAAAGAATAAGCATTTAACAGGAGTGCAGGAGAAAATGGTAAAAACAACAACTCCAACTAAAGTATTTGATGTTGTTGCGATAGACACAATTGGACCTTTCACATTAAGCAACAAAGGAAACAGATACGCAGTAACCATACAATGCGATCTGAGCAAATACGTAATTGCAATACCTATTCCTGACAAATCCGCTAATACCATTGCAAGAGCCGTGGTAGAAGGATGTATTTTAATTTACGGACCGATGAAAGCAATCAGAACTGATCAAGGTACAGAGTATAAAGGTATATTCGATTCAGTTTGTAAATTGCTCAACATCAACCATACTCTAGCAACGGCTTACCATCCACAAACGTTAGGAGCGTTGGAAAGGAATCACAGATGTTTGAACGAATATCTGAGATTTTTCGTTAACAACCTGAAAAACAATTGGGACGAATGGATATCTTACTATTGCTTTAGTTACAATACTACTCCGAATACAAACCACAATTACACTCAATTTGAAAGAGTTTTTGGAAAAACAGTAAACAGTTTTGAACAAATAAATACAAATCAAATAGACCCAATATACAATTATGATTCTTATGTTAACGAATTAAAATTCAAATTACAATCCATACATCACCATATTTTTCAACAAATCGAGAAAGTTAAAGAAACGAGAACAAACCAAGCAAATCAAACAATTGTACCAACACCACTCAGAGTAGGAGATAGAGTTTATCTAAAACTGGAAGGAAGAAAAAAGTTAGATATAGTACAAGACGGACCATATATTGTAATAGAACTTGATAACGTAAATGCAATTATACAACATGAACAATCTGCAAATATATTAAAAACTCATAAAACAAGATTAATTAAACAAAACCAAATAATGTAATAAAACAATACAAAACGACGAAGTAAGTGAGTTTACAACAATCTTTTCGAATGGCTACACCATTCTTCTCTGAGGGGGAAGGTGTAGTATTACAAATCAAATCCTCATGGTTCAAATCAATCTTCAAATTTCCAGTACTTGCCAGTACTGTACTCGTCATTCACATTTGTTAAAGTATGTTTGTCATAAATTACATCACAGCCAAATAGCTTCCTAGAAGATCTCCGGAAACCTTCCATAAAATATGCATAATAAATAGCGACCCTCAGTCAGCAGTTTAACGTTTACCAAACTGTGCAGTTAAAACATTCTCACTTCCTTTATTTTGAGACCTTCGTAATTGTTACCACATGTGTGCAAACAACGCAGGCAAGTTTTGAAAACTCACTCGCTTCGCTCGTGCAGTAACCAAGCTTTCTCCATACCTTTGAAGTTTTCAATAAAACACTTTCAGTCAACCGTCCAAAGAGTTCGCATGTTCTCTCGTGAACTAAAACTATCCGAAGTTCCGATGCCTGATACCAAAAGGGTAAGCAAACAGGAGTAACATCTGAAGAAGTCTTAACATTGTTTTCATACACTCTTCCTCAGTGAAATGGTATTTTGCTGCTACTCCTTTACGCAAGTATTTCCAGTTTTAGTGGTCCCTGCGGTTTCGTTAAGTCATCGGCCACCTAATATATGTTGGGCATTATTCCCTCCGTGATCCACAGTCCTTCGATGAATCTTGGTTGTCCAAGGCTGATCGCCGTTGCTCTTTGTCGAAATCCCGTAGAAATTTGCAATATCATAACGTCCAAGACCATAATGTCCCAAGGCTTTATGGCGCATTTTTCCGGCGCATAACATCCAAACGTGCAGGAGTGTCACGAAGTTCAAGAAAAGAAGGCACATAGGATGTTATGACACATCCAAACTTTTGGACGTTATTTCGCAAAAAAACGCGACCTAAAGACCGGGACAGTATGGCCTCGGACGTTGTGATCCGGCCCCTTCTTGGCAGGCTTCAGTGAGCGCCATATAGGTACTTGGCCTACATGGAAGAGAGTGTAACGCATAGATGCCTTCGACTGGGAATATCATGTCGACTCTTCACCAGTACTTCGACATGTATAAATTCATCCACCTACAGCTAGTTTCAGAAGCCTCGGAGTGTGGGTTCGATTCCCGTCCCAGTCGGGGAAAACATTTCGTCAAACCAAAAATTCTCCATTGGGCCACTGGGTGTTGTATGGGGTTGTTCATAAATCACGTAGACCAAAATTTGACTATCTCAGACCCCCCGTCCCCCCTCGTAGACTTTTGTCCAAACAAAATTTTTGAAATTTGTATGGAGCGTAGACTTTGGTCAGACCCCCCTCCCCCAAAAAGTCGACGTGGTTTATGAACGGCCCCTATATGTTGTCCGTTGTCTAATATTAGTAATGTTCAGTCTGTGCGGCCTCTGGCCGAAGACGGTGTAATTGTCTTTCAAAAATACCAATTGATATTCGTGGTGAAGCATTTTTCGAAAATAGTCCGTGGCATTCACCTTAAATATTCGAAAAAGAGCGGGTTTTCCGTGACTTTCATGTAGAACTGGTATAGCCGCAAAAGTTTTTCATATACCATATTCTCAGGTTCCGCTTCTAAAATGAGCTGTAGGTAGCTGAACTCCATCCGGGATTTTCCAATAATTTTGAGAAACCTCCTGGAATTCTTTTCGAAATTCTCCTAATAGTTTCTTTTGGAGTGCCTTCAGATTTTTTCATGAGATTTCTAAAAAATCTGGAATTTCAGAAAGAACTATTGGAGGATACCCAGAAGAACCCCCAGGAGAATCCCTTACAATGCTGATGGAGGAATTCCTTAAACATATTGGAGGAATTCCTCAAGAAATTTCTGTGGGAACTTCACTTTATTAGGAACTCGTTGAGTAATTCCATAAAGAATGTCCAACAAAAAAAAACTCGTCATGAAGAATGAGTGTAATCAGTTTCGCATTCGCAGAGGGTATTCTGCTTAGAGGGTTCGAAAAAGTCGGTACAAGATCGTCATGAAGGATTTCCATTCTTGGATCATCAGGGAAAACTCCGGAATTGACTTCCAAAGAGGGACCTGCAGGAATTCCAGAAGGGACCCCTGCAGGAGTCCAGAAAAGAAATCCTAGAAGAATCCTGTACAGGGGATAGACAAAATGATCGGGACAGGTAAAATTTTCACTTTTCAAAAAATGTCCAATTAGCTGTAACTTTTCGAAAAGTGCATCAAATATTCTCAAATTTTAACTGTGAGTTGATCAACTAGTTGTGTATCAGTGGACAGAATTTAGAAAATATTGGGCTATTCGCACGAAGTTACAATCATTTCAGAAAAAGGTAGAATTATCCGATAGTCAACATTGAGCTGTTATATCTCCGGATTCAATGAACCGAATGCAATGAAATTTTGTCCATTTATGACTTATATAATGAACTACGAAAAACGTTTGACTCAACTTGAAATTAATGACAAGAGAAAAAATAATAGCGATTTCGTTAATTTTATGATTTTTAAGTAAATTGGTCTATGTTACGTCAAAAGTTTTTCAAAGCTCATTATATAAGTCATAAATGGTCAAAGTTTCATTGCATTCGGTTCCTTGAATCCGGAGATATAACAGCTCAAAGTTGGCTATCGGATAATTCTACCTTTTTTTAGAATATGTATAACTTCGTTCAGAATGGTTCGATTTTTTCCAAATTTTGTCCACTGATACACAAATAGTTGATAAACTTACAGTGAAAATTTGAGAATATTTGATGCACTTTTCGAAAAGTTACAACTATTTGAAATTTTTTTGAGAAGGGAAAATTTTGCCTGTCCCGATCATTTTGTCTATCCCCTGTATGTAGTTCCTTACAAAAATCCGAAAGCAGCTTCTGAAAGAGTCCTAAAATGAGCTGCCGGAGGAATCCCTTAAGTAGTTCCCGAAGGAATCCCGTAAGAAGATACTGGAGAATTCCCGGGAGAAGAACTTGAAGGAATCCTGAAATAAGTTTCCCGAAATAATCTCGGAAGGAGCTCCTGGAAGAGTCCCGGGAGGAGTTTCCGAGAGGATCTTGAAAGAAGTTTCTGGAAGAATGCCGAAAGAGGTTTATGGAGGAATCTCGGAAGAAGTTCCCAGAAGAATTCGATAAGGAATTTCCGGAGAAATCCTGGAATGAGTTCTTGAAGCAGTCATGGAAATTGTTCCTGAAAGAATCCCGGAAGAAGTTTCTGCAGGAATCTCGAAAAAAGTTCTTGGAATAAAACCTGGAGAAGGTTTTTAGGGGAATCCCGGAAAGAGTTTCCAAGAGAATCCTGGAAGAAGTTTTTGGAAGTATCCCGGAAGAGGTTTTTGGAAGAATCTCGGAAGAAGCTACCGAAGGAATATCATAAGAAATTTCCGAAGGAATCCTGGATGGAGTTCTTCAAGTAATCCTAGAAGTTGTTGAAGTTGAATTTCAGAAAAATTCTGGATGGAGTTCCTCAAAAAAATCTGGAAGCAGCTTCGGAAACAGTTCCGGAAGGAATTCCCGAAGCAAACCCTCATTTCCCTCAAGATCAAGAAAGATTCTCGGAAGAAGGTTTTGAAGTAATCCTGGAATGAGTTCCTGGAGGAATCCCGGAAAGAGTTTCCGGAATCCTGGAATCCCGGAAGCGTTTTTTGGGGGCATCTCGGAAGAAGTTCTCAGAAGAAATCCATGTGGAAGTTCCGGATGAATCTTGGAAGGAATTCTTGAAGCAATCCCGGAAATTGTTTCTGGAAAAATCATGGAGGAATCAGGGAAAAAGTTCTTGGAAAAATACTTGGAGGAGTTTTTGGAGGATTCCTGGAAAGAGTTCCCAGAGAAATCCTGGCAGAAGTTCCTGAACAGACCCTGGAAGCAGTTTCTAAAGGAATTCAGGAGGCAATTCAAGAGGCAGTTCCTGAAAGATTCCCAGAAAAAGTACCTGAAATAACCCCAGAAGAAGTTCTTGGGGAAATACCCGAATAAGTTTTTGAAGGATTCCGGGAAAGATTTTCTAGATGAATCTCAAAATTCTTAAAAGATACTCCTGGAATTTCTGGAGGAGTTGTGAAGGGTTCCCGGAAGGAATTCCTGTAGGAATTCTGTGAAAAGATGCTGAAGGAATCCAGGGAATAATTCAGGAAGAAAAATCTTGTGAAATTCCTGGAAATTTCCCAGAAGGTATATTTTCAAAATAAAACCCTTGAGGAATCCCAGAAATAACATTAGAAGAAACCTGGATGGGAACACCTGGAGGAATCTTAGGAGAAACTTCTTTAGGAATTTCACAAGGAATTTCTAATTGTCAACACCGCTGATCACAGATCACACCACTTCCTTCGCCGCAATGCAAGTTCATGTAAACGTATCTATCTCCGGTTATGGGAGTGCTTGTACCACTATCGATGGTCCAAACAGATGAACAGAAATCTTCTTATGTATAGGACACTTTCGGTGTAGTACTATAATTGAAGTAATGAGCGGAATTTTTGTATGGTGAGAAAATGAATTCTCTGTTTCTGCAATGAAATGGTGAATACAAAAAAACCTCTGTATTATGGTTCCTTGCCTAATTTGATGCTGTTTGAGCAAACCTTTGGGAACCTGTGTTGTTATTTTCTCCTTTTCTTGCTCCACAGATCAAATCAGATTTTTACCATTTTTCCTTCGACATTATTCCTCTGTCCGATGGCATTTATTCGGGTCCGTGATAAGCTAAGCAGTGTGCTTATTCCGCACAGTAAAACCAGTGGGAGACCGAACCACGGGCAAATATTATCAGCAGCAGGATATCCAAACACAGGAAAGGTACCTACGGTTCATCCCCTCCGGATTGACTTATCGTTTGATTTATATTTCCATTATTTATTTGAAACCAAAGCTTGGCACCCGAACCGCACAAATATTTTCGTTGTTGGTTATGAATGAGGATTGGATTCTTGGAGTTAAGAAAATGGTGAAGATTGCAAACAATGGTATCAATTTGTAAGAAAAATCTTCACTCTTAAATTCTCGTTACATAAACGAAAGTTGCCAGTTTTCACCCTGTGACCATTTGTCAACATTCAAAACTCCCTACCCAATCTGTTTCTCAATCAAAGTTAATGAAACAACATTAGCCAGTGTGCAGACGTTTCCTCGGACTATCTGTCATTGGCAATGAAACGCCATCATACATTCATTCCGTTTGTGTTTCGATCCTGTCCTGGGAATAGCATGCTGCATACCTACATGGAAAAGTCGTAAACAACAGTTGGTCCGGTCCATTTTGGCCAAATGTGGCTTTGTACATGGTGGAACCTGCAAGTGTATTAACGAGAAGTGGAATGTTTTGAGAGAAGGTTTAGGGACAGAAGGATAAAACTCCGTATGGGAAAAAAGAATGAATAGCTTCGTGAAAATCCATTTTTTTTTTCTCAAAAATCGGCATTCTTAAAACATTTTCTCAAATTTTTGCTTTTTGACCTTACGCCCTTTCAAAGTTTTGACTTTAAACCTTTTGTTCTTTTGATCTTTTGTCAAAACTCTGAGGAATTACATTACATTACACCATTTCTTGTCAAGAACCAACCTTCCAGAGTCAATATCTTCCCTCTTGTTCGTTTTATACCAATCTCCTCTGCATACCTTTGCGCCGAGAAATGTATGCGGTCCCGTACGGAATGAGACGAATAAAACCACAAACGCATCGTTAGGAGGAAATGAAAACAGTTCTATTCCAGGACATACGTACCTCTGCTACCTCGTCGTCGGTTCCGTTTAGGTTAGGTTCGAGGTGGAACCGGAATGATGCGTCACCGACAGCGTCAGGGACCACTGTTTGTACATACAGTAGGTACTCCGTAGGCGTTGCATGATGTTATTGCTTTCTTTGTAACGGACCTACGTGCACGTATGTTAAAAAGCAGACCAGTTTACGAACACACAATTTATTGATCAAACTATTTGTTTAAACAAGGTACAGTGATGTACGCCCAAGTAACACACATGTTATATAAAAGTTACGACAGCGCAAGTTTTGGTTGTATAGAAGTTTACTTTACGTTATTTCAGCACTATGTTAGAATTACGTAAAATAAACTTCTATACAACCAAAACTTGCGCTGTCGTAACTCTATTATAACAAGTGTGTTGCTTGGGCGATGTTCTAACGATAAACTTTTGAGACAAAATAGGTAAAAAGTTGAACAATATAACAGGAAAAGATAATAGATAAGAGATAGGAAAAAAAAGATATAAGATAGGAAAAACTAATGAAAAATACATAATATTTTATATAGAAGATAGAAGATAGAAGATAGAAGATAGAAGATAAAAGATAGAAGATAGAAGATAGAAGATAGAAGATAGAAGATAGAAATAGAAGATAGAAGATAGAAGATAGAAGATAGAAGATAGAAGATAGAAGATAGAAGATAGAAGATAGAAGATAGAAGATAGAAGATAGAAGATAGAAGATAGAAGATAGAAGATAGAAGATAGAAGATAGAAGATAGAAGATAGAAGATAGAAGATAGAAGATAGAAGATAGAAGATAGAAGATAGAAGATAGAAGATAGAAGATAGAAGATAGAAGATAGAAGATAGAAGATAGAAGATAGAAGATAGAAGATAGAAGATAGAAGATAGAAGATAGAAGATAGAAGATAGAAGATAGAAGATAGAAGATAGAAGATAGAAGATAGAAGATAGAAGATAGAAGATAGAAGATAGAAGATAGAAGATAGAAGATAGAAGATAGAAGATAGAAGATAGAAGATAGAAGATAGAAGATAGAAGATAGAAGATAGAAGATAGAAGATAGAAGATAGAAGATAGAAGATAGAAGATAGAAGATAGAAGATAGAAGATAGAAGATAGAAGATAGAAGATAGAAGATAGAAGATAGAAGATAGAAGATAGAAGATAGAAGATAGAAGATAGAAGATAGAAGATAGAAGATAGAAGATAAAAGATAGAAGATAGAAGATAGAAGATAGAAGATAGAAGATAGAAATAGAAGATAGAAGATAGAAGATAGAAGATAGAAGATAGAAGATAGAAGATAGAAGATAGAAGATAGAAGATAGAAGATAGAAGATAGAAGATAGAAGATAGAAGATAGAAGATAGAAGATAGAAGATAGAAGATAGAAGATAGAAGATAGAAGATAGAAGATAGAAGATAGAAGATATAAGATATAAGATAGAAGATAGAAGATAGAAGATAGAAGATAGAAGATAGAAGATAGAAGATAGAAGATAGAAGATAGAAGATAGAAGATGAAGATAGAAGATAGAAGATAGAAGATAGAAGATAGAAGATAGAAGATAGAAGATAGAAAACAGCATTAAAGATAAAAGATGTTAGATATATTCAAAGATGTTAGAATACTAAGAGAAGTGCACAAACCGTACTACATAAGTTTAAGGATTTATTGATCTTATTTTACTAGGATGGCAAAACATACACCCAACAACTTTAATATGAGTATCAATTCGTCGAAGGGCAAGCTTTTATTCTGTTGCCACTAATTGCTTTTCTTATCAAATAGAAAAAATGCTACCTCTAGTCTGGTAACCAAACAACCTAGTTTCACATCAAAAGGCAAAGGAAGTCAACAGTGGTTACGTTCAACGAATAACAAAGTGGCATAATATATGTAGGGCTGACTAGCAAGCTGAATACCAAGAGGGTGCTACGAGTGATCCCACTCTGCCTTGTCGATGACCACAGACAAACAAATAAAAGAGCACATTTACACGTTTGCTTTCCGCATATCAGTCCTACGACATGTCTTGGAAGGCTATCGGCTGTGATGGTCAAGGAAAAAGTAAACCATACAGCGTGAAGGACAAACATACCATTTCGAATGGACTATCGACATTTTTCGCAGGACAATCGTCAGCTTGCGTATCTTTTATGCCACCGCCGCATGCTTCACACATATCGAATGTCCTTTTGTGCCTCATCATGTCGCCTTGGGTCGACCGACACACAGGAAGGCCAAGTAATCAGGGTTAATCTCCTTTCCGGATCAAACATCGTTTCTTGAGAATTTGAATTCTAGGATGGTAGACTGAATGTATTTGAAAATGTATTGGATATTAACATGAACTGGGCCATACTGCCCAGAAAATGCGTTCATATGAGTCGATGTTTATTTGTTTACGTTTTTGAACTGGAGATCAAATACTGAGATACTGAAGCATACATTTGATGAATTGAGATGGATGATTACGTCCTGTTATTTGGTGGAAACTGCGCAGCAATCACTATGATTTCCACCGTAAAAATGAGACTATTCCGTATGGCAAAATGGTCGTTTGGAATAATGGCCAATCGGCATACTTCCGTATTACATATCCTTAATTGTGTTTCATCTTCCCAGCATACACGTACATGCTTCCATTTAACCGCGTGTAAAGTGTACGCATATCGCTCCCACTTACATCCTATTCAACATCATATGCGATCTTGTGTTCACTGGGTTCTCATATCGGCCGTTCTTCGCATATGCTATACAGTATTATGCCAAATGGCCATTATACCAAAATAATCTAAAATCCAACAGTTTGAAGCTAATCCTGTTAAAGATAAACATACTTTCCATACCGATATTTCGCATCAAGTAGAATGACTCCATGAATCACTTTCCTAAGTCTTTTCCCCTCCAGCCACAAGAAGCTCAAAGGAGCATAATTTCCAGGAAGTGGCAACTCATCCATATTGAACAATTTACGACTCTCCAACTCCACCTGCTGCCTCGAATTGTGATGTATTGATTAATAATTGAAATCAATTTCACGGAATTCATTTTCTCGACTCAAAACTCTCAGCGGTTTCCAGCTCTTCCAGCAGCTCAGCGCTTGCTAACCCACCTCGCCCCGATATCCGGATCCCTCCGGGATGGGATGCATAAGAAGCAATCTGCGGGAAAACGCTGGAATGAAGATGATACACCATCTCCGCCGTTAGCTTTGGTTGGTATCTGGCGAACTGATTAAGGGTGTTGTCCATAAACTCCGTAGGCAACTTTTGAGAGCTAAAAAGTTCTAATTGTTCCACGAAGTAATGAGTTCCATGAACATTTTCTTTTTGATTATACATTGTTTAGAACGGATATAAAGTACTTTCAAACTAAAATTTTAAAAAAAAGTTAACTTACTCTCAAGCTAAATGAAGAACAGAAAAATAATCCTCCATTAAAATTATACAGAATTTTGGATTTTTTTATTAAACCAAAGAAATCTCGTTAATATAGATAAAAAAAGAAACAATCTAGATTTTTTTCGGTATTCTTGAATTGTCCCTTCCAATACATATATACATATGCTGATGGTACTCTGCAACTGACTGGCCCTTTCCCTTGGCAGAAGGCTACGAGGAGAAAATCTTCACGCTGGCGGAAGGTATCGTACCCATGACGCTTTTAATAAACTTTTTTATCTCTACCATCTGTTCGTACCTGTACTTTTTGTAGAATGCACTGCACAGATCGACTGCGTTGGTTTTCGAATGCTCAGATTCTTTTTTTAAATTGACTTTCTTTGTTATCTGTAAAATAAATTTTTGGCAACGTACAGAAAGCTTGAATAAGAGTTTCAATTTATTTGAATTAAAAAAAACACGAATTCAAAACTTTAGTATGTGAACTGGTGAAGATAATAGAAGATATTTTTATGGAATCTACTGCAAAAAAATATCGTGCAATTAATGGATTTTATGATTAGATAAAACTTCTACATGAAATTCCTGGAAATGGGATTGAAAAAAAAAAATTCCGGTAAAAATCTAAATAGTTCCAAATCTAGTTGATTTCGAATTAAACCCTCTAATACCCAACCCCACCTTTAGACGGGGTATAGTTTGTAATTTTTGTTTCCGTGGTAATCATTTGTTTTATATTTCTAGCTGATATTAAGGATTGTTCTGTATATTTCCAAATGGTTTTGGTGTCTTTTGAAGCGTATTTACATTTTTAAAAAATCATTGTAAAATTGATTATTTCAGAAGTCATTGTTTATTTTGAATTGAATCGCTACAATTGACATATTTAATTTTTTCCCCAAATCATTCTATCCTAGTTTAATTTTTAATTTTATTTTATTTTAAGGAAAATAATTTTAGAGTGTATTCAATTCCCTTCAACTGAATTGAATACACTCTAAAATTATTTTCCTTTAAATAAAATAAAATTTTCGATGAAAAAAATGAAATAAAAATGTTTTGACAATAATCATAAAATCTCAAAAAGTCTCAAAAAATCCGTATCCTAAATAGATTTCCAGGAAAAAAATTTAAAAATGTTGGGATGTTTAAAAATAAAAATTTAAAAAAATCAAAAACCAAAATTCACAATATTGAGAATTAAAAAGAATTATCTTCCAAAACATGTTTAAATCGAGATGACGAAAAATGATAATTAGATCAGAATAAGGTTAAGATAATTCACATGATGAAATTTAAAACAAACTTTAGAAACAAAAAGTACAATTTAAATTTTTGGACTACAAATAGCGGCATTACCATACAAGACGGGCTTGGTGGTCTAGTGGCTACCGCTTCTGATTCGTATGCAGAAGGTCATGGGTTCAATCCCTGGCCCGTCCTTCTCATCCTACTTTGTATCTTTCTATCCACTTTCTCTCGCTCTCTCTTCTACAACTCTTCTTCTCTCTTCTCTACAACTCATGTATACTCATATGTCCATAGCCATCGCTAGAACCAGAAACGAATTGAAAAAAAAAGTCGTTTCCCTCCCTTCCAACTTCCACTCTCAGCACAGTGTATATATATAACGCCTAAAAGTTATGCAACCAAAGCGTGCTGTGCCGCTTGACCTTATTCACCTTATTCACCACACAATCTATCACGAACACTATAAATAACCCCTAATCCATGGATCGCATCACCGACCCAACGGTGACTCCCAGATCTCCCATCCTTTCCGTCTAACAAATACCCCAGTCCGTACGGGTTGTGGGGACGCAGAGTGCTCTCGGTCTCTAGTAGCAACAACCAGTATACTCTAACATTCCTTTCCCTTCCCAGCTGACTATAAGGACTTGGCCGGCGCCGTGATTGATCAAAAATATGCATGAGCTGCTAAAAATTGCACTTTGAGAATAAATGGAATGTCCCAGTCCCTTATTCAGTTGGATCTCAGTGCAATTGGTACCAGTTCAGATCAATAACGGAGGAGCAACCATTGACATGTATAGTCAGAATTGATCATTGATCGTTTTGATCGTTACAAATAGCGGCATTACCATACGATATTTTCTAGCCGTTATTGCAGGTAATATTTTAGAACAGTGATTCGTAGTGATTCGTATACCCAGGCTTAAGGGGGCTTAAAAAAGGAACAATGAAAATGGGGAGGTGGGAGGTTGGTTTGAGGTATTAGAAAGTATGAATTCCTGTCGAAACTCCTTTCGGTACACCTTCATGCATTCTTGTTGAGATTTTACAAGCATTTCCAGATTGTGCTTTTACAGTTATTGGAATTCTTAGAAATTCTCCAGAAATTGCTTGAGAAATAGAAGCAAGACTTCCTTAGGGTTCCCACCACGAATTCCTGGAGAAATTCCATCAGCATTCCAGGAGCAATTTTATTTTCTAATAAATCTGAAAAGGATTAGGGTAAAAGCTCCCTTAGTGGAGGTAGTACCAATAGTGGTGGTAGTGGCAATTTAGCACTATTTCGACCAAAATGCTTGCAAATGACATTTTTAATAGATGCATCATACCTAATTAATAACATGAATTCAATTTTGTAGTCAGGATTTGGCGAAAAACCTATTTTAACAAAAAATAAAAGAAAATCGGGTTAAGTACGGTTCCTTTGAATTCCACTAAGAATTTGCATCCTTTGACAGATACGTATTTCGACCTCAACTGTAAGGTCGTCTTCAGTGTCTTGTACTTGACTCGACTCAAGTACAAGACACTGAAGACGACCTTACAGTTGAGGTCGAAATACGTATCTGTCAAAGGATGCAAATTCTTAGTGGAATTCAAAGGAACCGTACTTAACCCGATTTTCTTTTATTTACAGATATTCCCCTAACAAGCCCAGGTTAATCATCATCTATTTTAACAATTATTTTCCTTAATTTTTTAGCTCCTTTGCGCCTATAGTGGTGGTAGTGTTCCTATAGTGGTGGGTCCCATAAGAATTCAATGGGATGCGCCACTATAGGAACCAATGTTAAATTTTACCTCCATTATTGGAACCGTGTACCTATAGTTGGTGCAAGTGGTTTATTGGCAAAAACAGAAACAAACAATGGTTTTTACATTTTTCCTAGCAAATTTAAGTGAAAAACTACCGATCAACGTTTTCAGACTTTTTATTTTGTGGTATTATCAATTTTTTTCAATTATTTTACTACAAGGAGCTACTAATAGCACCACTATTGGTACATTTACCCTACCAGTAAGACAACGAAGAGGAATTCTTGGGAATACCCCTAGAGAAATTCTTAGTAGAATTCTGAAGGAATTCCTGGAAAAAAAATCTTTGGGTGTATTTCTGAAAGAATTCAAAAAGAAGTTACAGCAGTGGTTGCTGATGAATCATCTAAAGAATAATTTGAGGAATCCCAACAATAATGTCTAGAGATAATCCAAGAAGAATTCTTGGATACATTCCAAGTTGTATCCAAAATGTGGAGGAACGCAATGACGAATTCCTGAAGAAAACTCAGCAGGGATTTTTGGGGAAATTTGAAGTGGAATTTGTATGTAGAGGAATCTTTTGAAAAATTCTTGTGAAATCACGAAAGGAACTTCTGCAGAAATCCTGCAGCACCATTTCAATCTTATCATAGCATTCTACCAAATAACAAGCTTGGTTGAAAGGCTAAATTTTGTGATTTTTATTCTTGGCATATACATCATATGCCAGAACCGGTTCCGGTAGGGAAAAAGAAGGGCTTTCTAAAACCATATGCTGCTAAAGAGTGTAAATAGATCACTATTGACATATTTTCACTAGTATTCAATTCAAACAAACGTCCTGCCAAGAGCAAAAACCTTCAGTAATTCATGCAGCTCTTCTTGGTATTTCTTAAGAAATTCCTCTAGAGATTGCTTCCGAGATTCCATCAGTGGTTTCTTTACGAATTTCGCCAGGGATTTATCTAGCGACTGCTCCAGCGATTCCTGCAAGAATTCCTCCGGGGATAATTCCAGCTCTCCTGGGATTTCTCCATGAATTCTTCCAGGGATTCCACCAGTATTTCCTCCACGAAACCCACAAAGAATTTCTTTAGATTTTTTCCAGGATTTCTTTCCAGAATTCCTCTAGGTATTACTCCAGAGATTCCTCCAGAAATTTCTACAGAAATTCTTCCAGAGATTCCTCTAGGAATTGCTTCAGGGATTCCTCCAGCATTTCTTACAGGAGTTCCTCTAAGGATTCCTGAAAGAATTACTTCGGGGTTTCCTCCACAAATTCCTCTAGAGAATCTTCCACGATTTCCTCCCAAATGCAAAAACCTTCAGTGATTCATGCAGCTCTTCTTGGTATTTTTTAAGAAATTCCTCTAGATTAATTGCTTCCGAGATTCCATCAGTGGTTTCTTTAGGAATTTCGCCAGGGATTTATCTAGCGACTGCTCCAGCGATCCCTGCAAGAATTCCTCCGGGGATAATTCCAGCTCTCCTGGGATTTCTCCATGAATTCTTTCAATTATATTGATGGTTCAATCGCCGCGAATTGATGTGTTGGTGGTTCATCGATTGTTTTCGGCGAAAAAATAATAAAACTTGTTTTGCCAGATTGTCCGGACGTTTCGGTCGATTTTACTGGCCTTCGACCATCTTCTGCGGACTAATCTTCTAGTCGTCTTTTCACTATTGGATGACCATTACCAGGTAAAGTAATGGTCGTCCAATAGTGAAAAGACGACTAGAAGATTAGTCCGCAGAAGATGGTCGAAGGCCAGTAAAATCGACCGAAACGTCCGCACAATCTGGCAAAACAAGTTTTATTATTTTTTCGCCGAAAACAATCGATGAACCACCAACACATGAATTCTTCCAGGGATTCCACCAGTATTTCCTCCAAGGATTCCTCCAGGAAACCCACAAGGAAATTCTTCAGATTGTTTTCCAGCATTCTTCTAGGAATTACTTTCCTCCAGAAATTTATTCTGTGACTCCTCCAGGAGCTCTTACAGGGATTGCTCCAGGGATTTATCCAGGAATTTATCCAGAGATTTCCTGAAAAAATCTTCCAAGAATTCCTTAAGCATTACTTACAAGAATTCCTCCAAGGATTCCTGGAGGAATTACTTCGGGGTTTCCTCTACAAATTGCTCTAGAATTCCTCCGCCAGGAATTGTCTCAAAAGTTTATACAAGGATTCCTCCAAGCATTGCTTCAGAAATTTCTCCAGGGATTCCTCCCAGAACTTCTGCAGGAATTCATTCAGAAATGCAGAATACAACAGCGGGACTGCTGTTACGCTTTTAGAATATAATGTTATTATATTCAATTTCATCGTCTTGCGTTTAGTTATAAAAGCTAGTAGGTATAAAATTGCTAAGTGTACTCGCCCCGCAGATCAAAAAGCTGGCTACGCCCTCGGGGGTTCCTGAAGGAGATATCAACAGAGAAATGCAAAGAGGACTCTTGGAGGAATCCTAGGAAGAGTTTTTGCAGAAATCCTCTTGAAATTCATCCAGGACGAGCTTGGTGGTCTAGTGGCTACCGCTTCTGATTCATATGTAGAAGGTCCTGGGTTCAATACCTGGCTCGTCCCTTTCCTCCTACTTTGTATCTTTCTATCCACTTTCTCTCTCTCTCTTCACTACATATACAACTCAAGTATATTCGTATGTTCGTAGCGATCGCTAGAACCAGAAACGGATTGAAAAAAGCCGTTTCCCTTCCTTCCAACTTTCATCACAGCACAGTGTCAATCTATCATATAACGCCTACAAGTTATGCAACCAAGCGGACTGTGCCGCTTCACAGTAATCTTCTTACAATCTATCGCTTTACGCCTGGCATCCTTGCACCAATGCATGACCCATGTGCCAAAAATATACATTTCCCACCAACACACCAACATCCGCATGACCTTGTGCAGGCGCAGAGGATTCAACGGCTTGATGTGGGCAAGCGATTGCAATCATCACTTCCCTCCCCTTCCCCATTGACCTGCAACCTGACGCAGCAGGCGCCATTGTCGCTTAAAAATACAAAACCATCAACGCTCACACACTGAAGATGCCTGTTAGTCCCAAGCAGCTATCTCATTGGTTCCTTGTGTGAGTGTAGCTGATCTGGCGATACTGGAGTAGCAACTGCGGACGGTCAATCAAGCTCAAGCTCATGCTCAAGCTCAAATCTTCTTGGAATTCATCCACAAATTCTTGCTGAGATAACCTCCAAGTTTCTCCAAGGATTCCTATATAAATCCTGCCTGTATTTCCTGCAAGGGATCCTATTGAAATTCACTGTGTAATTTCTCCAAAGAACATCAGCTGAAATTCTTGCTAAGGTACCTTCAGATATTCCTAATAAGATTTTTTTTATCAATTCTTTCTGGAATTTCTTAAACAATATAAGCTGAAATTTCTTAAGCAATTTCTCTTACGAGTCCACCAAAAAAATCCTGCACTGAAAAATATTTCTATTCAGTGGCTGAGTTAGGCTTACTCAGAAATCGAAAAATCCTTTGTTTTCTTACACAGTTTCCGTTAAAAGTGGGACAACCCATTGGCAATGGGTTGTCTCAGTTTTAGCTGAAACTGAGTAAGAATACAAAGGATTTTCGATTTCTGAGTAAGACTGAGTAGAAATTTTTCTCTGTGTGGAGAAATACCAGCAGGAATTGCCAGAGAAATTCCAACAAGACTTCTTGGTGGATTCCCCCAGAAATACCGGAAGGAATTCCAAAAGCATTCCTTGAGTAATCCTTCAGTAAGAATTTCTGAAGGAATATCAAGTTATTTTCCGGCAGGAATGACTGGGTAAATAATAAAAGAAAAGTTTCTTCGAATAAATATGAAGAGGAATCACAGCAGAACTTTTGCATGTAGGCATCTAGCTGTAAATGCATGAGGAATTCCAGCAATAACTTCTAGAGGAATATTATAACCATTGAGATGCAGACTCTGTTCCATTTTGATCGTTATTTCAGTACGAAGAAAAGAGCAAAAGGAGGTGATTTCATAACAAATAAAAAAAATGTAGAATACTCGAAAATACCCCAAAAATCCCTAGAAAAAGTTATATCAGAAATCCTTTAAAAAGGGGTCATACACAAAAAATGACAAATAACACGCAAAGTTGAGCAAATAAGGTAATAGTTTGGTCGGAACCCTTTCCAACAATACATTTTTCTGTAACTTTGCAGAAGACAGCAATACTCTATCTATATCAACACACTTTCCGGGAGAACACTGTAACTGCTCGCTGGGGGGTTTGTCGTGTAGCAAAGTTATTAATAGTTTTTCAGAAATAGATACATTACAGCTGGAACGAGAAAACCCCCCGAGAATGGCACCTCGCGGTGTCGTCAGTCGTCACTCTCCGAGCAGTAATCGTTCTTAAGTTACTGAAACTGTTTCCCGTCTCCAAACAATCAAGTGGATGGGTGGGAGGTGGTTCCCACCGACCGGCAAGCAATACAGCAGCAGAGTAGAGATCCTTTTGGGGTTTTGTATCCTGTGCTTTTGCGCTACACATTGGCAACAACGATGAAGAATGCTGGTGATGAGTACCAGACAGAGCGGCGGCGGCGGTGATGCTAAGGGATGGGTGATGTCAATTTAAAGGGATGTCAGAGACTGCAAGCAGGTACTATGGGGGATGAGCAAGCATACGCCGGATGTCAAACGCCGAAGCCGAAGGTAAAAACGAGAAAGCACAATTTATTTGGAGAGGAAATGAAAGTGGAGCAACACTTGAAACGGAGAATAATTGAATTTCTCATCGGGAATGAGCAGGAAGCACTCTGGCACTTGAGCCACCATTGAACCGATATATCATACACCCACTGGATACAGCTCTCGGAGGATGCTCTTTAGATAGGTACTACACTGTAGCACTCTGTAGCATTAAATTGACTGAAATCTTGAGAGTGTTGGTTTTCTGCTTTTCGCCAGATGAAGGAGTGTGGAGTTGTGAAAATAAAACAAGAGGATTTCACCGTAGCGTTTTACGATTTTTGAATCAATTTTCTGACAAGAGCTTTATCATAATTTCTTCAGTTATGGTGGGTAGTGGGGACGTGAACCGTCTGTTCCTAATGGTTTCAAGGTTTCAATTCACTGCATGTGTACATTGTTAAGACATTTGACACACTGTGAGGAAATTGAATTCCGTGAGAACAATTTGAAAAGTTTTAGGTTTCCAGTAAAATCTGAAATAGTTCTAGAAGAACTCTAAGATAGTTTTTTTGTTGTGCTTTGGATTATTGTCCAAGGATTTTTATTATTTTCTAATGGTTTTTTGATTTCGTGAATCTTTTTGGACAAGCAGAAGTCATTATCAAAAAAATGAGAAAAATTGAAAAAATGCGGAGGCATGCTTTCATTTTCAATTTAAAAAAATAATAGCTCAAATCCAGAAGAGTCTTAGAATTGTAGTTTTTTTTTTGTGAAAACACAAGCATTCAGCATTCTAAAAAAGTTAAAAAAAAACATATTTAGCTAAACTGGAAATTGAAATTTCAATTGTAAAACATGCTTCTTTAACCTCCCTAATGCATCACGTTGGGAACAGCTCACTGACGTAGTGTACGATTTGTGCCAAACATGACCCTAATGTACCTACAAGGAGGGTTAAAAAATGAAAAAAAGTTTAAAATGGTAAAACATATTTCATTTTAATTACGTGTTAAACTACCACACATATGTGGACATGTACAACAGCACCATTTGAAGTAATCCTGACCGACCACCAAGAATATCTCGTTCACGAGCTCACATCAGCCACTAGGAATAGCAGTGTCAGCGACCCACCCACTCCCACCGATATATGGCGATGTACGCTATATAAACTCCCAATAACACGGAAAATGGCAGCTACTTGGCTTCTCTTATTCCGACACTCGGTTTGCGTGACTTCGCATATTAATATACTGTGCTCTGCATTTGGGGGAGCTTCTCCCGCAAGGACGTGATAGCTCTGCCTGCGGAGCGGACTGACACAAGGAATCCTTTCTGTCATTCTTTTTTTTCCTTTCTAATTTCGATCCATGACCCAGCAGAATTCGTCAACGACGGTGGCGGCGTTGGCGCTTTTTTTCATAATGATGGCGATCAACGCGCGGTAAAAAAAAACCGACGGCCGGCGAATCAATGTTTTGACACGCCATTTGATATCTCGCCATGAGTGGCAAAATGGGAATCATCAAACCCGGGATTGGTAATTGCTGGGGAAGCATTTCTTTTCGCGTTTTGCGCGGTGGGTCCAGTTCGGCGAGATAGCCAGAGTCGAAACACATTAAGATGGATTATGCAAATAGCCTCCTCTTCTTGGCTGGGGGATACTAGAAATGCGGTTTATCGATCCGTTTATTTCGAAGAAAGGTCACGAGTAAGTCGAGCCAATTGAGTTAAGGGTCGGGGTTCATAAATGGGATGAAATGAAAAGCTGAATAGACAAGCTGTGTAAAAGGGTCAATTTATCTCTAAGGGACGGATTTTGAAAAGGGGTTATTTTTAGCCTTACTCAATTAGGCCGATGCAAATATTTAATTTGTTTTATGTCACCCCCCCCTTCAAAAATCCCAAAATATTGAAGGGGCGAAAAAAAAAACATGGCGTCCCATGACTTCATTTTCAATAGATAAAATGTTTACAAGCAACTATTTTTCAATAGTTGAAAAATATTTTTTCAATAGTTGGTAAAATTTTAAATTTTTGAATAGTTTTTTTTTTTGTTTGTTCCTTATTTATTTTTGTCCCCCCCCTCGTACCCGATGGGAGGTCTCGGACATAAAAGAAAAATAATATTTGCATCGGCCTTAGTGCATTCAGCTCGTTATAGATTTGATCGATATGGCACCAATACTGATCTAAATTGGTGATGAATTAAAGGTGTGGGACTTTTCTATATCAATAGAAAGTCTAAAAGTCTCTATAATATAGCTAAATTAATAAATATCAATAGATTTTTTTGAACATGAGAAGGAAATACGAACAGTATCCAGCCGTGTACAAAAAATAAAGTTGTTTTTGCCATCAGATTCGATGAGTTATAGAGAAAACTAGCCCTACGCCCATACATGCAGATAGGAAACCGAAGTGAAGAATTAGCGTCAAGGCGAAACTGCAAGCATTTAATAATGTTTTGTTTTTTTTTAATAAATAATGAAGCAATATTTTCAAAATCGTTTTTCGTGCACATGTAGAGTATGGCTCAAAATATCTTCTGGGTGGGTCGTTAATAAAATAAATAAACAAACCTCTAATACCCAACCCCGCCTTTAGATGGGGTGTAGTTTGAACATTTTTGTATTTGTTCTTGTCTGGACAACCAAAACATTTATATTTTAGCTGATATTTAGGCCTGTCCTATATATTTTAAAATGATTTTTGGCGTCTTTTTAAGCTTATTTACATTTTTTAAAAACCATTGAAAAATTGATGTTTTGGTCAACCTTTCAGATGTTATTGATTCTTTTGTATTTAATCGCAACAATTTACGTATTTTATTTTTTTTCCTCAATCATTCTCGTATAGTAAAACAGTTAAAGGGAGTTGAATATACACTAAAATCATTTTCTCAAAAGTTACACAAAAAATAAAATTTTCCCCAAAAAAATAAGAATAAACATAAGGAGTGTATCGGAAAGTAGTTGAAAATGTTCAGGATGCTCCATCTCGAAGCTGGGTTGGTCTTTTCATTTCGGTTCTTCTATGAAATCTTCACAATATAGTTACGTTTAGAACAGCTTGAAAAATTTGGAAAATGTTTAGTATTATTGAAAATATGGTTAAATGAATACATCTCACAAAATAAAAATTTGCACAAAATGCAATTTTGTTAAGATTTTTCAACATTTCAAAAATCTGTAGCGAATAAAATGTGTACAATAAAAATTCTGGAAAATATTGATGCTTGTTAACAGTTATGTATATATAACATATCATTCAACACCGACTTTCAAAATTCATATTTTCGATAGAAAAATCTTCTATATCTACAAAATGGTCCACTCCGAAAAACGTCTATTTTTTGGTCAAACTTTGAAGTTCTGCTTTTAATATTTTAAAAGGTTATAAAACTCTATTTTTTGCTCTAACGTACTCGTCCATAAATTGAAAAATACACCCTATTTAAAAAAATGCAAATTTTTAATTTTATGTATTTTTATTTGCGTAAACATGATTTGGAGGAGAATAGAAAAAAGGGGTTCCTCAAAAAAGGCCTTTTTTCATTTTTAAGAATTGCGCTTAAATGCAGTGGAGATTTTTTTTGAAAAAAAATAAATTGCCTATATCATGAGGATTCTGGAGCTTATTATATTTGCACAAAAAGTTAATCATTTTCGAACATTATCGAACTTTTTTCGCAATTTCTATTTTTTAGATGGTGTGCAAAAATTTAAAAACATGTGTTCAGTAATCTAGGTTAAAAACCCAGTTAAAAGAACATTTTTAGAAAATCATAAAAGCCATTTCTTTTTCCAAGGATTTATACAGTATCTCCAATAATAAAATTACTAAAAAGTTTTCTGAAACTTTTTTGAGGTTATTGTAAACATTTTCAACTATTTTACGATACACTCCTTATTAAGGCTTTTGAGGGCTTTTCAGGAGAATTCAAGAGAAGCTCCGGGGAATGGGACTTAGAGGACGTTTAAGGAAATTTCAACGAATTTTCAGAGTTTTCAGAGGGGTTTCAAGGTGTTTCAGGGAGTTTCAGGGGGTTTCACAGAGGTTTCGGGGGGTTTGAGTAAGACTTCAAAGAGTTTCAGAGATGTTTCTGCTGGGTTTCAAAAAGTATCCATACGTTTCAAGGCGCTCAGGGGGTTGTAGTGGTTCAGAGTGGTGTCAAGGCCCTACAATTGGTTTTTGGGAGATTTATGAACGCCTCTGTAACTCCCTGAAAACCCCTGGGACGCCTCTGAAGATCCTTCAGACGCCCCAAAACCTTCTGGAACACTCCTTGAATGCCCTCAAAACACCCAGGCACACCCTTGAACACACCTGAAACCTTTTGAAGACCTATTGACCACTAGGAAATTCCTTGAAAACCTCCGGAAAGTCCTTTGAAATCCCCGAAATGCCGCTCATATAACATAAAATGCCTATGAAATCCCTTAAAACCCTTTGAGACCCCCTGTAACATCCCTGAAACCTCTTTAAACCGCATGAAACTAATGGAACGCCGAAAAAACTCCATGTAACTCAAGGAGCGCCCACACAGATTGGAAAAATAGTGTAAAATTCTGTGATATATGATACACATAATTGGAGCATGAGATTGGTTTGTTTATGATGCTCGACGACAAAATTCAACCGCGACACATTCGGGATCTTACTTGGGATCTTATCATAACACAGCGCAACATATTTTTGTCTCAAGAGCAAACTTATGTGTCTCCGAAGGATTTTGGACCGCTGAATCCGAATCCGGGCTCAGATTTGCTCTAACACGTCACAATTTTGAGCTATACCTCAATTTATGGGGCAAAATATGCGATTTTGGGCTTTTTTGACTGCAAGCCATAAGGCAAGGCAATATTTTTTTTAAGTAATCAAAAGGTTAATTGGTCAATTAACATCTAAATTAACGACTCATGCAAAATATTTCGTTTTACCTAATCAAATTTGATAGATTTAGGCATTTTATGTTAGTATGAAAACTTGCATGCAACTTCTGGAGGGTGACTTGTATGGGAAATATCGTACCTAACATAAATCGCTTAAAGCTATCAAATTCGATTTGGTAAAACGAAATATTTTGCATGAGTCGTTAATTTAGATGTTAATTGATCAATTAACCTTTTGATTGCTTAAAAAAATATTTTCTTGCTTAATGGCTTGCAGTCAAAAAAGCCCAAAATCGCATATTTTGCTCCATAAATTGAGGTATAGCTCAAAATTGTGACGTGTTAGAGCAAATCTGAGCCCGGATTCGGATTCAGCGGCCCAAAATCCTTCGGAGACACATAAGTTTGCTCTTGAGACAGACAAAAGGTTAATTTTTGTTACGCTGTGTAATCACTAGATTTCTATCCATGATGAAATACCTTCAAACCCTCTGAGACCCCTTGGCTGGAATACCCATGAAACCACCTGATACCTACTGAAACTTGCTGGGATACCATTAGAACGCCATAAAGCCTCTTGAAAGCTACCGGAATGCCCCTGAAATCTATAAAATGTCCAAGAAATTCCTCGAAAGACCCTCTGAGACCCCAAGGAACACCCATTGAACGCTCCTGAACTCTCCTGAAATCTTATGAAATGCCCATGAAATCCCACTGGAACATCCCTAAAACCGCATGGAACCCATGAGACCCCCTGAAACCCACTGGAACATCATTTGAGTGCCCCTGAAACTCCTCTAAAACTTCCCGAAAACCACTTGAAAATTCCTAAAGCGTCTCTGAAATGCATGAAATACCTTAAAATCTCCTGGGACGCCCTAAAACCTTATGGAACATCCCTGAATCGCTCCTGAAAGCCCATGGAGAAATGCAATGAAATTCTCTGAGGCTCCCTAGACCAATTCGGATAACTTGAATGAATTTAACTACACCACCGCTCCTTTTCATTAGGTTTGGGTGGGTACCTTACTTTAGATATAGGGTGTCCCAGAAAGTATGGGCACAACTTTGCCGCTCTGCCATTTGGGAATGGATGCATAAACAAACTTTCACACATATCCTGCCTTAATATATAAACATCAAATACCAATCATTAGAATTTGCATTTAACACTTTGTTTGAAGGCAGCAGAACATTCCCTAAAAGACCTTTTAACGCTTAACAAATTGTTTCCTACGCATGAAACTAAGCTCAATAAAAATTTCAAAAAAAATTTCTGTGTATCTCCATATGCGTACCTATTATACAACCATTAGTTTAAATTTAAAACATATACTTTCGAACCTGAAACATAAATTTAATCGGTATTTTTGAAAACCCATTTTTCTAATAGAAAACAAGCTTCTGAATATATATCACAACATGCAGAAAATTACATTTTAATTTCACTATAAGCAAAATAAATTCTCCAGCTTTATAAAGTGTAGATTGAATTATTTTTATTCTCGTTAAAACATGTTTGAAAACACGAATGTCTGTGGGCATGTTTTATCAAGAAATAGAAAAGGCAAATTTCCAGTTTTCTCAAAATTCTGAAATGTCCGTACGCACAGGCAAAACTTCTATATATATATATATATATATATATATATATATATATATATATATATATATATATATATATATATATATATATGTATATATATATATATATATATATATATATATATATATATATATATATATATATATATATATATATATATATATAAATGCAGTGGCATACGTGGGACCGCGCATAACTTGCGAACGGATGGTCCGATTTGGGCCGTCTGAGTTTTGTTCTGTTAGTTTTCACCCAAGGAAGGTTTATAAGGCAAAAAAACATGGAAAAAATTAGAGTTTTTAAAAATCGATCTACCATACATTTTGACCGGGGACTTGGTCTTGGCTAGAAACATGAAACGTCAAAAAACACAGTAGGCAAGACAAAGTTCGCCGGGTACAGCTAGTATTTTTATAAAAAGTCTCCATCGACCATCTGAGGAAACATGTTTTCAAATATATCATGTGAAAAAAATTCGAAAAAAATGTTTCAAATTTGGTTTGAAAACCGTAAAAAAGTAGTTTGTGCAGAAGTTTTGAAAGATTTTTTTTCTTTAAAAACATTCCGCATACAAAAACTCTTATTAATGTATAAACTCTTTATAAGTATCAATTAAAATACCTTGAATAAATATACAAAAATATAAAAATGGTTGTTTATTATGAAAATAATTGTATTTTCGCTATACAGTCGACTCTCCAGGTCTCGATATTGAAGGGACCATCGAGATAGGGAGAGATCGAACTCAAGAACCAATTTGTAATGCATACTAGATTGAAAAAATCTCCGTTACTAGGAAAAACCGACAACAAACAAATGTCACTACGCCTTCCCAGAATGTTTTGCACCTAGGAAACGAGGTCTAGTAACCTGTGAAAATGGGCATATCGTCATGTAGAGAGAAAATCTAGAACAAGAACGAACGAGATCGCATCGAGATAGGGAGATATCGAGATAAGGAAACATCAAGATGTAGAGAGGAAAAATATATGCAGATTGAAGGGACCGATCAAACCATCGAGAAAGGGAGAGATATCGAGATGTAGAACATCGAGACATAGAGAGTCGACTGTACGAAGTTACTTTCTATACGCTATACGAAGTTGTGCCCATACTTTCTGGAACACCCTATAAGTCCTCCAACTGCTCTAATACCTAAATATAATTGACTCACTTCAATTTCTTGAGGTTTGTACAATGGACTCGACAATACACAAAGATCGTGACGCGAGACAGGGCACAACACTTATAGTTCGTACAAACTACAAAGACTACAAAGTGTTGTTGTGTCCTGTCTCGCGTCGCGTTCTTTGTGACTAGAGCTACAAAAAGAACTCGTTAAAATCTAGTGCTATGTTCTGAAGGTTACATGATAGGGAATCGTTAAGCAATGAAAAACGAAATTATTGTCTTTCCGCTTAATAGTTGTTATGTGGAGAACTGTTGCCCCACACTACTTTATAGGCAATTGTAAGCAAATTATCTCACACAAATACGAAAGTACAAGTAATTGTCTCTTTTAGAAAGTCAAAAAATGATTGACCTATTGGAGACTGTGAGAATAGAATTGTGGAATCAAAAGTGAAAAAAGTTATTGAGGAAAAGAAAACACTTTCACGGAACCGTCGGTAATAAAAACGTAACGTAACTTGAAAACTAACGGAGTTACGAATTTGACGTCTTCGACAAAGTTATTCAGAACAGCATTTTCTACAACTCTTGTGAAAACATTAACCTTGTATCTTGAAAAATTCAAAAAGTAAATTTTCTATCTCACTTCTAGGGGGATTGATCATTTTTACCAACAAATTAAAAGAAGCATGTTATTGTACTGAAAAACATCCTCGAAGACACCATGATGCCAAACAGCATGATTAAATCAGCAACCCAAGTAACACACATGTTATATAAAAGTTACGACAGCGCAAGTTTTGGTTGTATAGAAGTTTATTTTACGTTATTTCAACACAATGTTAAAATAACGTAAAATAAACTTCTATACAACCAAAACTTGCGCTGTCGTAACTCTATTATAACATGTGTGTTGCTTGGGAATTGTGCCATATAGTTGTTGGATTCTTTGCGTTCAATATACGAAATCTCATTTCAAATCATCTCAAATCATCTCAAATCATCATTTCGTAAAAACACCGTTTCTTGAGAATGGCTTGACGGATCCCCGTGAAATTTTTTTGGTAGTTGCACAACCCCTAAAGCTCCGTGGTCAACTTTTTCGTTTTTTGATATCGTGCATTTAGCCGAAATGGCGATCAAAAAAACTCGTAATTTTTCGATTTTCAAAATTACAAATCAATGCCCCTCCCCTCTCCCAGGAGGGGGAGGGTCAAAACTTCAGATTTATGAGTTTCTAGTCAGGAGCAATCAGAAAAGGTGAAATTTGGAGCTGGGCAGAACAAAAGTTGATTTTTTTGTCGGACCGTGTAATTTACCTAAATTAATTCTCCCTAAATAGAGGACTGAGTGCATTTTTTTCATTGGGAGTGCACGATTTGACAAATCGAAAAGAAATCAGGCTGTCATGCTTAACCCACAGACAAACAGACGTAACATTTCGAACATTTCTCGATTCAATTCACCCACCCCCCGTCTCCGCACGTATAAGCCAAATCTCGACAATCCTAGGACACACTCTTTCATATTTTCGAATCCATAATGCTGTAGATGCAGAGGTACCTTCCCTAAATTATCGATAAGGGAAAATTTCGATAAGTAATTTTCTATCAAATCACCTTTCTGCGATTAAAAGTTTTCTTTCTTGATTTTTGTTGACCTGACTTCTTTCGTGTTTGCCCACCACAGTCAATAGCAATTTCGACGTTCCGAAACAATACACATTGTCTGTTGTTCAGCCGACATCCGCTCTTTGGCTGAGAATAAGGCTTCATTTCTTTTTGTTACTTTTCTGATCCTTCGAGATTTTCTGGAAGAATATTGAAATTATTTACTAACTAAGAGCAATTTTTCAAAACAAAATTTGGGAGCACTTTGAGGTATGATAACCAAAATATTGTAAGAGATCGTTTATCTAAATTGATCAGGATAGTAACAACCATTTTAGGTTCAATTTCGCAGAAGATATGGACCAACAGCGAGGACGCGACCTACTTCAACTTTTCAAAGCTCTGTCCTCCAGTTTAGCAATTCTCGATAGCATTCCTACTGCCTCTCATCGACGGAACCAATGTTCCAGTTGAATG